>NC_143532.1:17608748-17791248 GCF_031878675.1 Megascapheus bottae | reverse complement strand
AGTTACAAAAGTAAGTAGATACTAGAAATAATAAAAGTGGAAGTTGGATTTAGGATTAATCTATTATACAGACACATCTTTAGGTAATATAAAGAAGAGAAGAAGGAAGACACAGATAATGCTAGCAGTTAGTGGAAAAGAACCACTAGCCTAGAGACTTAAAAGGGAAACAGAATATGCTAAGTAACTACATGCTAACATAATTGGTAACTGAGGAAATAAAAGAAAATTGTGGAGCAACACAATTTTCTAAGATTTATTCATGAATAGAAATTTAAATTCATCTTATATAGAAAAGATATGTGACTTGTAAGTCAAAACATTATTATAGAGAAAAATCCAGGTTTAAATGGCTTCTGTGGTAATATCAAATATTACACTGTCAGAGACCAAGGAGTTAAATGGAACAAAACAAAGACCCTCTAGCCTTGAGCAAATCGCATCTGGTTGAGTCATCTGCACAAAATACTTCTCGGAATAACCGCAGGTGGTTGCTTGGGTTAGCACAACGGCCAAAAGAACAGCCTGACCCACCTCTAACCTTGAGACTTCTCCTTCTTGTTATCACAAAAACTCTCCATCCCCCCCCCCTCTATACTCCCTTCCTTACACTCAGGGTATATAAACCCTGCTTTACTTTTAATAAATGAGACCTTGACGCGACTCAGATTGTCTCTGTCTTTCTTTATGCGCCTGGTCTCCTTCCTCTCTTTCCCCCATTGGTTTTCTTCTTTCAGGAGGTGCCTCTTCGAGCCGCATGAATAGCTGAACCCGCGGGTCGGGAGAAGTGGCGCCCAACGTGGGGCTCGAAGCACGGTGACCTACCGGACGGCGTGGAGAACAGGGGACCCCGATTATATTAAGGTAGAGACGCCCACACCGCATCGCTCGTGCACCGTGGGAGAGTCTTGAGGTAAGTTCTGCCGTCCCATCAACCATGGGCAAAGCATTATCAAAAGAGGTTTTATTTATAAAAGAAATGAAAGGATCACATAGGGAGAGAGGAATAAGAGTTAAAAAGAAAGATTTGGTAAAATTCTTTTGTTTTGTTGAAAGAAAAATATGTCACTAAAACCTTATAAAAATATTTATCCTATTATTCCTAAGACTTCTCCTGATAATGGCAGGCTCAACCCCTCCTCTGAGGTGGAGCTAGAGGAGGAGGCAGCGCATTATGAGGAAGAAAGATATGGCCCTTTTCCTCTTCCCCAAGTTTCTGCAGCTACACAGACTCCAGAGATAAGGGCCCTTCACTGGCCCACCCCTCCCCCCTATCCAGACACCCCTCTCCTGTCAGCCCCACCACAGGAAATGGTGAGATCATTCTCTGTTCCTCCGGAGGTGCAAGGTCTCCTTAAATCCAAAGACTCTCTCTTGAAACAAGTGACAGAATTAAAAAACGTGCTTCATTTAAAAAGAGAGTTAAGGGACCTCACTTTGCAAATTCATGATTTACAAATGGATCTTGTTGGGGAAGCCATGACTACCCCCCATGCCTCGGGTAACAAGCCCGCTAAAACACCCTCGGCCTCAAAGAGCCGCAATAGTAGACTCAGATCCGGGGTGCAAACTGTTTCCCTCTCCTTCCCCGTAATTACTCGCTCTAACACTCAACCTCGGGAACAAGAGAGGGAGGGAGGAGAAGCGGGAGAGGAGGAGGCAGACACCACCAGAAGGCAGGAGGAGGGACAAAACCTAGATTCCTCTGCCTCCGAGGAGGAAGGGGGTGATCAGGAGGAGGCAAGGAGAGATTCTCAAATTACATATAGGAGATTGACGTTTAAACAAATTAAAGAACTACATTCGGCTGTTAAGAATTATGGAATTAACGCCCCTTTTACTTTAACAGTACTGGAGGGCCTCGGGGGTGAGGGACATTTATTGCCTCTTGAGTGGCACAAGATTGTACAGTCTGTTTTAACCAGGAGTCAATATCTAACCTGGAAAGCTGAATTTATAGATAAGGCAGAAAATCAAGCTATTACCAATAAAAAACATACACAAATGGCTTCATGGTCTTCTGATAAAATTTCAGGGAGGGGCAAATTTGCCTCGGAGGAAAAACAACAAAAACTCCCTGCAGGAATATTAACCCAGACTGCTCAGGCTGCCCTGGCCGGCTGGAGAGCCGTGCCTGCTGCAGGAGCGGTTACTACCTCTCTTTCCAGGGTAGTACAAGGCAATAATGAACCATATTCTCAATTCGTTGCCAGACTGTTAGAAGCAGCTGAAAGAATATTAGGTGAGGTAGATACAGATAATATTATAGTTAGACAGTTGGCCATAGAAAATACTAATGCAGCCTGTAAAGCTGCTTTAAGAGGCAAAACAAAGACCCTAGATTTAAATGGTATGATTAAAATTTGCAATGATGTGGATTCCTTTGAACATAAAATGTCTAAATCTATTAATTTGGCCATTGGAGCCATACTCCAAAACCAGACTCCACCTTCAGGAAAACTAGGACGAATATCTAGCCCTAAAAACTGTTTTAAATGTGGACAAATTGGACATTTTGCTAAAGAATGCCCTGGAACTATTAAACAACCCAATGTTCCTGGGGCGATTCCCCTCCCCCTTCCCCCTGGCCTTTGTCCTAAATGCAGAAGAGGCCGTCACTGGGCTAAAGAGTGCCGGTCCAAGACCGATATAAATGGCCAGCCTTTATCTGTGGTCTCGGGAAACGGGCTACGGGCCCCAGTAGGGGGCCCTACCTACCCACCACGACAACCAATGACCCCTCCCGCCCAAAATCTGCCTCTGATGCAAACATCGCTGACTCAGACTTGTTCCGAGCCACTGCAGGCAGCGCAGGACTGGACCTCTGTTCCTCCACCACCAGAATTATAACTCCAGAGGAAGGAACAGTTGTTATAAACTCTGAAAGGTTCGGGCCTCCCCCGCCAGGAATGTTTTTTCTTATTATAGGCCGAGCTTCAAGCTCACTGCAAGGACTCTCTTTAACATGGTTTATCTGAATAAAAAAAGGATCTGAAAGGAATTCTCTTAAATGTTTGCTCAAAAGGGAAAATAATCATGGAATGTTCATATAAGTCGTAAAAGGTTTGAGTATGTCACCAATGGTATGAGTATGTCGCCAATGGTATGAGTATGTCTTGAGTAAAGTTGGTATGCAGTTAAACTGCAGTAATGTAAATAGAGTCAGAATTGATACACTGATGTGAGGGGTTGCTATACTTGGATGTATATTTTCTAATTGTGTGGGTTTTCTTGGGTGCAGAACTGGGAGGGAATGCTGTATGCCCCTCCAAACCAAAGAATGCTGTCTGCCCAGCATTCTGCCCAGGTCTGATAGCAATTGTTAGCCCCACCACCACCACCAGGCCATATGTTATCTCTGGTATCAGAGGCAGCCCCAGGAGTCATTTAAAGGAAAACTTGGGAAAGCTAAACCAGCTGACAGTGCTAACCATGATTCAGTCCAGTCCTTCCAGGCCTTACAGGTTGATCTAGGGACATGTTCATCGTCTGGTTTCTAACATCCTGGCTCTCCCACAGCTATCCCTAAAGAATATTTTAAAATTGTAATAGATATAAAAGACTGTTTTTTCTCCATTCCCCTCAATCCTGGAGATTGTAAAAGATTTGCCTTTTCCATACCCATGATAAACCATAAAGGCCCTAATCCCCGCTTTCAATGGCGAGTGTTGCCACAGGGTATGGCTAATTCTCCCACTCTTTGTCAAAAATTTGTGGCTCAATCCATAGACCCAATTCGTGTTCAATACCCTCATATGTATATTATACATTATATGGATGACCTATTAATTGCTGCCAAACTAGAAATGGAGGCACATCAAGTGACTCAAAAAATAGTTATTGCTTTACAAGACAGAGGACTTTTTATCTCCCCAGAAAAAATTCAAACTTGCTATCCCTTCTTGTTCCTGGGTTTTCAATTAGAACCCTCTTTAATATATGCTCAAAAAATTCAAATCAAAAGGAATAAGCTAAATTGTCTAAATGATTTCCAAAAACTCCTTGGAGACATTAATTGGCTACGTCCTCACCTTAAATTAACAACAGGAGATCTCAAACCCCTGTTTAATATTCTACAGGGAGATTCTGACCCTTCCTCCCCCAGAAAACTTATGCCCGAAGCTGAAAAAGCCCTAATAAAGTTAGAGGAGGCCATTACACAACAAAATATAGGTTACTTCAACCCCTCCTTGACCCTTTATTTAATCATTTTTGCCACAGAATTTACACCCACCGGTTTATTGTGGCAAAAAACCATGCCCTTGTTATGGATTCATGCCTCCGCCTCTCAGTCCAAGGTACTCCCCTCCTACCCCTCTTTGGTCTCCCAACTTATTTTTCTGAGGCTCAAGACTTCTGTCAGATATTTTGGCAAGGATCCTGATATCATAATCACCCCTTACTCTAAGGAACAAATTAATTGGTTACAACAAAGACAAGATGATTGGGCTGTTTTATGCACTGGGTTCCAGGGTAGCTTTGATACTCACATGCCCAGCGACAGACTTATTCAATTCCTTAATATCACTCCTTTCGTTTTCCTAAAAAATACCTTGATAAAGCCCATCCCCAATACTTTGAGCATCTTTATTGATGGTTCGAAAAATGGAAAAGCTTCATATGTTATTAATAATGTTTCCCACTTTGTAAATACTTCCTTTAAATCTGCTCAGTTAGTAGAATTATTTGCTGCGCTTTGTGTTTTTCGGTTATTAAAGACCCACCCTTTTAATCTGTTTTCGGATAGCCATTATGTTGTTAGAGCTTTACAAGTTTTAGAAATGGTTCCGGTTATTCAGCCTACTACACCTACTTTTCAATTATTTTTTGAATTGCAAAAACTTATTAGACAACGTTCGTACCCTTTCTTTGTAGGACATATTCATGCTCATTCTGGCCTACCTGGGCCACTAACTCGGGGCAATGAATTAGCTGACTTGGCAACCCAAATAGTTACCTTATCTCAAACAGTTAATCCGGTGACCCTTGCACAAGAGGCCCATGCTGTTCACCACCTTAATGCTCATACCCTGCGCTTAAAATTTAAAATTACTAGAGAACAGGCAAGACAAATTGTTAAAAACTGCAGAAATTGCCTAACCCTGCTCCCTGAACCCCATGTAGGTGTAAACCCTAGAGGGCTCATACCTGGACAACTTTGGCAGATGGATGTTACTCATGTCCCCTCCTTTGGAAGGTTAAAATATGTACATGTTACCATTGATACCTTTAGTGGATTTATTTGTGCCTCTGCTCATTTAGGGGAGGCCACAAAAGATGTTATAAACCATCTCCTATATGTTTTTTCTGTCATGGGACAACCCCAAACTATAAAGACGGACAATGGGCCTGGATATACCAGTCAAAAGTTCAAACAATTTTGCTCCCAAATGAACATAAAACATATTACTGGAATCCCCTACAACCCCCAAGGACAAGGAATAGTGGAAAGGACTCATCAGACTTTAAAAAACACCCTCATTAAACTTGCCTCACAAGAAACATTATATTCCCTTAAAGGAAACTATAAGACTTTGCTATTACATGCTCTCTTTGTTTTAAACTTTTTAACCCTTGACGCTAATGGCAAATCTGCTGCAGAGCGCCTTTGGCATCCCACCACGCAAACAGACTACGCCCAGGCCCTATGGAAAGACCCACTGATGGGAAAATGGAACGGCCCTGACCCAGTCATTATCTGGGGAAAAGGATCAGCTTGCATTTATAATTCTAAAGAAGGGGGAGCTAGATGGTTGCCTGAAAGATTAATAAAACCATATAATAAACAATAAAGCCATATAACTAATTCCAGGGTGGCGCCTGAGAACAAAAATATTTTTCTTTTACAGGTCAACAACCATGATGATGAGGCCTTCCCCGTCATCACTCCGCATGATGCTATTGACGGTGATGCTCTCTGGCAGAAGTTGTCCTCCAAAATCGACGAGGATTAGACTTACTTTTTCTACAGCAAGGAGGCTTATGCGCGGCTTTAAAGGAAAAATGCTGTGTATATGTAGATAGAACAGGACTTGTTAAGGATAGCTTAGAAAAAATTACAGCTAGCCTAGAAAAGCGAAAAAGAGAGGGAAAAACAAGAATCTTGGTATCAAAATTGGTTCTCCACATCTCCCTGGCTATCAACTCTTTTACCCTCCCTCTTGGGCCCCCTTGTGGGACTTCTCCTCCTAATTTCTTTTGGCCCTTGGGCTTTTCAGCGCCTTACGCGATTTATAAAAAATCAAATTGATTCTGCCTTTTCCAAAAACTCAATCTCGGTGCATTATCATCGCTTAGAGGCTCAGGATGACCCTGTAGGGTCCGAAACAAGCACTCCCGAAAGAGGGCTCCAGTTTCATACACTTCTTGGCTGATAAACCCCAAGCGGCTAGAGAGCATCCAATGACGGGATTATTATGGAGCTTACCCTGGGTGGCACAACATACAGAGGCCGTCGAGGCCGGCTCAACAAGGCATGTTGCCAGGAGTAAGGGTCCCTCCATATAGCCTAAGACAGGGTGTTCTCTCCACCTATAAAGACCTTGTTCTTTAAAGGAAAGGGGGAATTGTCAGAGACCAAGGAGTTAAATGGAACAAAACAAAGACCCTCTAGCCTTGAGCAAATCGCATCTGGTTGAGTCATCTGCACAAAATACTTCTCGGAATAACCGCAGGTGGTTGCTTGGGTTAGCACAACGGCCAAAAGAACAGCCTGACCCACCCCTAACCTTGAGACTTCTCCTTCTTGTTATCACAAAAACTCTCCATCCCCCCCCCCTCTATACTCCCTTCCTTACACTCAGGGTATATAAACCCTGCTTTACTTTTAATAAATGAGACCTTGACGCGACTCAGATTGTCTCTGTCTTTCTTTATGCGCCTGGTCTCCTTCCTCTCTTTCCCCCATTGGTTTTCTTCTTTCAGGAGGTGCCTCTTCGAGCCGCATGAATAGCTGAACCCGCGGGTCGGGAGATTACACACTTGGGCTGGGAGTGTAGCTCAGTGGTAGAAGATTAGTTTAATGTGTGTTAGGCCCTTGATTTGATTTCCAGCATGACACAAATATGGACATGCCCAAAGAATTTTGTCATTCCTTTTGCACAGAAAATACATGAGGAGAGAATGTTTTTATCCTGTCACTAGAACTGTGACACAAGAAGCAGTCAGCACAAAAAATTTAAAATAAAAATCAACCAATCCATCATGAACATACTTATAAACACTGACAGAACAAGCAAGCTGGATTCACTATCATATAAAATGGCTCATTTGGCACTAGCAAGAATAGCTTTTAAATGAACAGTTAACATAACATTTCAAAAATTAAAGCATTTAACCATATCAACAAAACTAGTAAGAATCATATAGCTATCTCAATAAACACAGAAGAGAGTTTAAATAATACAGAATATCCTTCAGTGAAAACTCTGTCAGCAAGAACTAAAGGGAATAGCACAACTCAATAAAGAGTAGATCTTTAAAATAAAATCCCTATGACTAATATCATACTAACTCATAGGAAAGGAAAAAATTATAAATAAGTTAGTAAAATTTGTTGCTGGGCAAGGTAACTCACGTCTGTAATATTAGTTACTCAGAAGGCTGAGATGTGAGGATTGAAGTTCAAAGCCAGCCTGGGCACTAAAGTCAGTGAGATACTTATCTCCAGTTAACCACCAGAAAACTGGAAGTGGCACTGAGGCTCAAGGGGTAGGGTGGTAGCCTTGAGTTGAAAAGCTTAGGGACAGTGCCCAGGCCCAGATTTCAAGCCCCAAGACCAACAAAAATAAATAAATAAATAAATAAATAATAAAATTTGTCATTGGGGCTCACTTTTTCTATACTTTAGAAGAAAAAATAGCATACAGATTTATATGTGTACATATTTTTCTTTTGCTAACACCAATGATGTGGAAAGGAAGCAAAATTGTGCAAATCAAATATTCAAATCCTATTCTAAAAATTTTTAAATATGTTTTATTGTTATTGTAGGTAGTAACACAGAGGTGTACATTCAAATAAGTCAGGTAATAAGTACACTTCTTTATGAAACTCTGTCTGCCTTCCCTCCTCCATGTCTACCAATTTCCCCTTCCATCCCCAGCTCACAGGTTGTATAATTCATTCTCTACATAGTGTCTAGTTAGTACCACTGCTGTGTTCGTTCACCTTTTGTCTCACCTTTTCTGTGTTCCCCTCCCAAAGACAAACTAATTAGACAAAGGAAAAAAACAACAAAACAGCCACAACATTAAAAATATCTTGTTTCTATTTCTTGTTTTAATTAAGAAAAATATTATTTATATGATCATACACATAATTATTGAGCCTTTGTGATCTACTCCTGCAAATATCCTTTGGCCTTGCTGTATGAATTTCTATAGACCTCACTCCAGTTAGAATGGCCATTATTAAAAAACTAACAGTAGCAAATGCTAGCAGAGATGTGGATCAAAGGGAACACTACTACACTCTTGGTGGGAAAGTAAACTTGTTCAGCCACTTTGGAAAGCAATATGGAGGTTTCTCAAAACGAAACATAGAGATTCTCTGTACCCAGCAATTCCTTCCACTCTTGGTTCCATAGAACATAAACAAGGCCACACCAAACCTACCAGCACAAGCATATTCAATGCAACATTGTTTATTTTTCATAGCCAAGATAGGGAGTAAATCCAGATACCCCTGGGTGGATGACTGGATCAAGAAAATTTGGTAAGTCTGTACACAATGGAATTCTATGCTTCCAATAGAAAGAATGATACTATATGATTGGTAAGGAGATAGAAAGACTTGGAAAAAATAATAAGCACACTGCACATTGCAGAAAACCCACAGGTGCTCAGAATCCATACGATTCAGTCTCTAAAAATTACCTTTTTACATATATCATATAAAAAGTGAATCTGAGCCTCAGTTACTTAAAGCTGTGTGTAGTAGGCTAGCTGACTGTCATAAAATTTACTATTAAACACAATAATTCTGCTCACCAAAGCCTACATTTTACATCACTTTCTCGGGGTTTTTTGCAAATAATGCTGATGTTTGATTAATTTTTCCCATCATGCCAGCCAGTTTCCACAAAAAACACAACACCTTTGAACAAATCTAAAAATGCATGTTTTATTACTTAAATTATGAACACTATATGCCTTTTGTGACTTCAGAGGATTCCCACACATTTATCTTGCTTGCGAAGCACCATGTACCTATTTTTGGAAACATATTTTCACAAAATTACAGGCAGGGAAATGGCAGATCATGCAACAATGTAAACACAATTGATAATAATGCAGGGCTGACCGATATGTTCTTTGAATAAATTGAGGTGTATGATGTGCACATTGAAATTTAATGTATTTTGTTTCTGATTGAGAATATTTTTATTTTTATTTGGTATTCTTTTTTAATCACATTTGATTAAAACTGCCTGTAACAAATCTATGAATAAGTTGGACTTGATGTAATATATAGTTTATATTAAAATGGAATAGAAATGATACTGTGAATTAAGACTATTATTAGCTGGGCGTGGTGGCTCACACCTATAATCCTAGCTACTCAGGATGCTGAGATCTGAGGGTTATGGTTCAAAGCCAGCCTGGGCACTAAAGAACATGAGACTGGTACCTCCAATTAATCACTACAAAGCAGCCTTCAGCTTTCAGCACTCTAGCCTTGAACTGAAGAGTTCACAGACAGTGCCAAGGCCCAGGGTTCAAGCCCTATGGTCCCCCCCCACACACACACATGCAGAAGAATATTATAAAATTATGAATAGCATCATATTGTGTAATGTTTCTCAAATAAGTGTTGCTCATTGAATTCTCTTGTACATCACTGTCACAGACATATTGGTCTACTATTAGAAGTGAGACTCAGGTACCTAAAATAATTTTCTTCATGACTTTGATTTCTAGGAAGTACAGAATAAGTAGAAATTAAGGTCTGGTCATTCATAAGGAAATGGAAAGACTTGGAAAAAATTAGCCAAAGGAACATAGGCTCAATGGTTTCCCTTATTTGTAATAATTAGTACACATCTAGGACTCTCCTAGCAGAGGATTACAATAGCTCAAAACCTAGATTCATAAGGTCATATAGGATGAGACTAAATGGAAGAATCTCCAGGATATAGAAACAAGAGCTTTATCTTGAGTGATTGTTGTTCTTAATGTACTATGTTATTTCTCTTCTCTTTTGTTGCCCTGTGGTTAATGTCATAGTGTTACCGTATCTGACTTTGTTACCTGTTATATTGTATTTGTTTATTTGAAATAGGAAAGGTAAGGGGGGAAACAAGATGATGGGAGGGGATGGGGCAGGGAAAAGGGGACAAAAATATGAGAAGGCGTAGCAATGTGTGATACCTGATGAACGTAACTGTAACCCCTCTATACATTATCCCAACAATAAAAAGTTATATAGTTTCATAAAATTAAATAAAAAAGAAATTAAGGGGCTGGGGACATAGCCTGTGGTAGAATGCTTGACTAGCATGCACGAAGCCCTGGGTTTGATTCTTCAGTACCACATACACGCATAAAAAAAGAAACCACAGAAGTGTTGCTGTGGCTCAAGTAGTAGAGCAGTAGCTTTGAGAAAGTTGAAGAATAGTGGCTGAGCCCTGAGTTCAAACCCCAGGACTGGCAGAAAAGAAAAAAAGGAAAAAAGAAAGACATTAATACAATGATCACCTCATTCTTAACCCCTAGGTATATAATCCTATCTCATTTGGCTAAATTTCTTTTGCATTATTTTAAGGCCTACATAGGTGAAATGTTAGTGGAATCCTCCCCACCCCTACCACAGAATTTTATAGACTGCTATAGTTTAATGGGATGAGTTCATGGTATAGAAGAAAAAGTGGGGCTGTTTGGCAGGAACTAAATTAAAAATTCTGTGTTAACATTAACCACCTGAAAAATGTAGATTTATGGAGCACATTATTTTAATTTGTAGCCTAATAAACATCATATTTTGGCTTCCTATAATTATATGGGTCCTGCATAGTAAATGATTAATACATTCCCTGTGTAAAGGCCTCCATTAAAGAAACAACAGTCACGTACCGCTTATGCTAAGGATTAATTCATGTTGCTAACTCAAAAGTACTTTTGAAAATTGTGGTCTAAACACAGACAACTTAACATTTTCCTGTTCTTGATGAATGCCTCTGAAAGTTAGTTCTCATATGATGGAGTCTGTTGGGGGAAAGACCCACTGAAATGGGTGTGAGAAAAAGATGTGTGCTCCCTCTGCACGTGCCATGAATGATTTAGACGGCCTTCCTGTTGATAGCGAAGGCTACCCCGTGGCGGTGCATACTCCTCCTTCATTTTAAATTAAGAAGCATATTTTTCTCTTTCCCAGATTCTTCTAAATTATTAACATTCACCATTCTTCATGATTTTTCTTTCAACTCACCAACAGGGAAAAAGGAGGAGAGATGTTCTCTCAAAGGGCATTTTCCCTCCTCATCCCTCCTCAGGATGAGATGAGGCTTGGCCTAGCTGAGACATTTTTCTTTGCTTAAAATAACAAGATTTAAGGGGAAAATCTAATCTAATTAACTTTGCAAAAACTAAGGGGGCGGAAAGATTAAAGAAACTAAGAAAGTCAGTGGAAGCCATCCATGTTTCACGCACCTATAATCCTAGCTACTCAGAATGCTGAGGTAAGGAGGAGAAGCATGGTTTGAAACCAGCCCAGGCAGATAAGCCCATAAGAGAGTCTGGCTTCAATTAACTAGCAATAAGATCAGCTGCAGGTGTGGCTTAGACGGTCAAACACTGGCTGTGAGCGAGTAAGCCAAGTGAGTACAAGACTCTTGTGTTCAATCCTTGGCAAAGATAAATTCATCATCATCATCATAATAGTAACAATTATATAGTAATTATAACATAACTTGATGCTAGACGCTGTTTTCTCATGTCTATCATCCCAGCTACTCAGACACTCATATCTGGAGAACTAAGTGTCCTAGCCTCCTAGAGCAGTAAGGTTGCTTTTTTGTCTTTTGTTTTTTTAATTGTGATTAATAGAAGGGTTACAGTTATATTGGCCAGATAGAAGGTGCATTACTTCTTACACATAGACACCCCTTCTCATGTTTTTGTCCACATTTCCCTCCCCCCACCCCCTTTCCTCATCTTCTTTCTCCCCCTTCCACTTCCTATTTCAAATAAACAGACATATTTACAATATACCAGATAACAAGGCCAGGTACTGTAACAAATGAGAATAACCAAGGGACAACAAAAGAAATGAAAAATAACATAGTACATTAAGAACAACAATCATACATTGCAAAGCTTTTGTTTCCATTTCCTGGAGGTCCTTTCATTTAAAGGTTTGCTGGATTCTATCTCCAAAATAACAAGCAGAAAGCTGAAAACATGGCTCAAGTACTAGAGTGCCAGCTTAATGTTTGGAAAAGGGAGAGAAAAGAAGGAAACAGGCTGGACTTGATCTTCCACAGGCGAGGACTCTATTGAGACAGAGCAGAGCTAGGGACACAACTTTCCCATGGGCTTGGAGACTGTGTGTAAGAGCTGGGACAGGAGCTGGGTTTTTATGAGGTCTGAGCATGAGGCAGAAGTTATTTCAGAAATCATTGGGACAAGGCAGATAGAGAGGCTTTTTGATTGAGCCCACAATGAACTGTTTACAGATAGACTTAGGTAGATTGCTCTGCTGAAGTCAAGCAGTCTTTGGTAGCTTGTCCGGTATCTGTAAGAACCTGGAAAAATTGGGTAAGGGTCAATTCTTCATACTCCATCTTTGGATACATAGAAAGGATGGGTCGAGAGGGCAGCAACATGGAGTTACGAGAACAAAGCAGATTCCCATCACTTAGCAAGTGAGAGGCCCTGAGTTCAAACCCCCAGCACTACAAACATTTTTTAAAAGTAAGTTGACAAAATTTTGCTTTGGATGACTTAAAAAATATCTGTATTCTGGGCCGGGAGTTTGGCCTAGTGGTAGAGTGCTTGCCTAGCATGCACGAAGGCCCGGGTTCAATTCCTTGGTACCACATACATAGAAAGAACCAGAAGTGGTGCTTAGGCTCAAGTGGTAGAGTGCTAGCCTTGAGGAAGTCCAAGAACAGTGCTCAGTCCCTGAGCCCAAGCCTAGGACTGGAAAAACAAAACAACAACAACAACAAAAAAAATCTGTGTTCTTTAGTTCTAGTTGTTATCTCTAAATTTAGAAATTTGTAGAATATGCGAATGTACACATTCATGGATTATATTACCAGCTACATGAATATATATATGTAATGTTATAGTATTATGTTGATACTGGAAGACTTAAAACATAGAAAACTGTAGGAGGATGATTGAACAAACTATACTGAACATTATTTTAATGGCTACATGTATTTTTATATTTTTAAGGAATTTTACGTTGTGTCATGTTCTATGCTTTGCCAACACTATATGAGTAAGTATAAACACAATTTTGAAAACTCCCATATACTTTCACACAGAGAAATGTAAGTGCTATTTCCTAGATGAGGAACTGGAATTTCAAATTTTTCTCTGATTCTCAAGAAATCCTTAAATGAAGCATGGTCAAAATAGATGACATTCAAATCTTAAGCAAACAAGTAGACATTTTCTTTGTTAGGGTTCTCCATAGAGGCAGACCAAATAGAAAAGGCTTTATTATATAAATTTTATTCATGTGATTATGGAATTCAAAAGTTCCTGGATTTGTACCCATGAATTTGAAGACTGAAGAGTAATGATGCAGTTGTAGTTCTAGTTGGACGGCCTGAGGATGAAAAGAGCAGATGTTGTGATTAGTTTGATGGCTGGCATTTTAAGACATAAGGGTCAATGCTGCAGTTCAGGTTCAAAACAGGAAAAAGTATATATTCGCCATGAGGCAGGTAGGCATGAATCCATTCTTCCTTATTTAGGGAAAGGACAGACTTTTGTCAGTCTTTTTTAGTTTGTAAGCATCCCACTCACATGAAAAAGAGCATTTTTATTGAAGAAGTCAAGCAATTCAATGATTCTAGTTATCAATGAATACCTAGAACAATGTTTGGCCAAATATGTGGGCACCCAATGGCCCGGAGAATGTGGCAAATAAAGTTCTCCATTGCACTTCGCATCTGAAAAGTGAACATCTTCATACTCACTCCTCACCAATAAATCCTGCCCACAATCACTTAGTATCTCCAGTGCCGCAGAGAAAAGAAATGGCAGCAATTTAAACCATGCAAATAGAATTTGATATGAATATTAAAAAGAGTCTGAGTCTCTTATTCTGGTGCTTAATGATTTTTTCTTAATTTCTTTCATAATATCTTATAGGAATCATATTTTAATCGAGATATAATAAAAGTCACATCTGAAAATAAAACAGGTAGAAATTATTAACATAAAGTTGTGTGGGTCAGTACACTGAATCACAGGAAATCCTAGATTTTTGTCAGTACCTTTCCTGGACATGAAGCAATGTTACAAATGGAATGAAAAAATAATAGCTTCAGTCTGTTAATGATGGCTGAAAACCTTGGATTCTGTTATGCTTGTTAATGCTTAATAATGCCTTCCTATTGAGGATTATATGAGGACCCCTTATTTTGTCCCCATATTCCTTACTTTTAGCTGCCAGAACAAATGGACAGAGTCAGAAATAGTCAAGGGGAATCACTAAGTTTCCATTTGGAGGATGCTACACATAATATGTGGGATCCTCTGGGGTTGTCTGATTCCAGGGGTGTCTTTATTTGACACCAGCCAACTAAGCTATTTTACCACTGTCTAAAGATTCAAAATACCTTCAAGAATTCTGACAGCCATGTAAATGCTTCCAGTCCAGAGCAATGTAAATTAGTACAGCTCATAGTAATAAAAATAACTTCTGTTTGGAAGAAGTTATAAATCCCTACATGTTAAATTTTTATTTGAGCCCATTTTGACAACTCTTGTTCCCTCATTAATTAAAAAATATCACAATAAAAATGTCATATATTTCTGGGTGTCCTTGGCTCATGGCTGTAACCTTAAATTGCACATAAGGCTGAGAGTTGAGGGCTATGGCTCCAAGCCAGCCTGGGCAGAAATTGATGAGACTCTTATCTCCAATAAGCTACCAAAAACCTTGGAAGTGGATCTGTGGCTCAGTGATACAATGCTAGCCTTGAACATAAATGCTCAGGGACAGTGACTAGGCCCTGAGTTCAAGCCCTGAGACAGGTACCACATCTCTCTTCCTCTCTCTCTCTCTCTCTCTCTCTCTCTCTCTCTCTCTCTCTCTCTCTCTCTCTCTCTCTCTCTCTCTCTCTTCTCTCTCTCTCTCTTCCTCTCTCTCTCTCTCTCTCTCTCTCTCTCTCTCTCTCTCTCTCTCTCTCTCTCTCTCTCTCTCTCTCTCTGTCTTTCTCCCCCCTCTCTCTTTCTCTCCCTAACACACACACATGTTTATTTTGTACTATGAAATATATCTCTATTTGTATCAAAGTTTGAACTTCTTGTTTAGTTTTTTCCTTTTATATAATTACTTCCTCAAAAATATGTTTTAACAAATGGATTAGGTGCTTAGTGGAGGCGATGATCACATTTGTCTGATATATTGCTAAATTCAGAGTTTAGTATCAAAAATGTAATAAGGACTCAGCAACTCCTGGTTTCCTGATTTAGTAAATGCGAATGAATCAATTATATTTCTGAGCAATCAAATGAGTCCTGGAGGAGACTTTCAATGGTATGAAGAAAGCACTGGATATCCTCATTAAATCAGAACATGCAAAGTGTTCATATGCAAAATTTATAATAAAAAAGTCAACTTTAAAAGAGTATCTTTGAATACTCAATGTTTTTGAAAAAGTGTTACTGTGGTATCATAAAGGTGTACACTTCTAGTACACTTCTAATACAACTAGGAATAGAAACATCTTTGATAACAAATGCAAGATCATCCTTCGATAATCCTGCATCTAGAAATTTAAGTGTGCAGGTCACACATACACACATTTCTTACTCATTTTCCATGGTTTTAATTTAATTATATTTGGCAGTATTGGAGTTTGAATTCTGAGCCTCATGCTTTCTTAGAGTCGCTTGCTCAGCTGGTACTCTATCTCTGAAAACATGGATCCATAAAAAAAAATAGAATGGAAGAAAGACAGCCTCTTCAACAAGTTGTGAGGGCAGAACTGGTTAAGCACCAGCAGAAAACTAAAGTTGGATCCTTCTTTGTCACCTTGCACTAGAATTAACTCCAAATGGATCAAAGACCTGGAGGTAAAAGCTGACACACTGAAAACTTTACAGGAAGGAATAGGAGATACACTAGGCCTCCTTGGCACAGGTAGAAACTTCCTTAATAAGGACCAGGAATCATAACAAATCAGAGAAAGGCTGGATAAGTGGGACTGCATTAAACTGTGGAGCTTTTGTATGGCAAAGGACATAGCTAGTAAATTAATTAGGAAGCCTATAGAGTGGGAGAAGATCTTGACCAACCAAACAACGGACAAAGGCCTCATATCTAAAATATATCAACAACTCAAAAAATTGAATCACTCCAAAACTCATCTCCAAAGTAACAACCATCCCATTAAAAAATGGGCCAAAGACTTAAAGAGAGTCTTCTCTGAAGAAGAAACAAAAATGGCCTATAGACACATGAAGAAATGCTCAACATCTCTGGTCATAAAAGAAATGCAAATCAAAACAACTCTAAGATTCCACCTCACTCCAGTTAGAATGGCCAGGATCAGGAAAACGAATAATAACAGATGCTGGACGGGATGGGACCAGGAGGGATCACTACTACACTGTTGGTGGGAGTGCAAACTCGTTCAACCACCATGGAAAGCAGTGTGGCAGTGCCTCAAAAGGCTAAACATAGAACTCCCCTATGACCCAGCAATTCCACTACTTGGCATTTACCCAACCATCCAGAAACAAGGGCATACTAAATCCACTAGCACAACAATGTTCATTGCAGCACTATTCACCATAGCAAAGATATGGAACCAACCTAGATGTCCCTCAGTTGATGAGTGGATCAACAAGTTGTGGTATTTGTACACAATGGAATTCTATGCTGCTGTCAGAAAGAATGACATCGCCCCATTTGTTAGGAAATGGAAAGACTTAGAAAAAATCATATTAAGTGAAGTAAGCCAGACTCAAAGGAACTTAGGCTCAATGGTTTCCTTAATTCGTCATAATCAGTAGAAACCTTGGGCTCTACTAGCAGAGATCTGCAATAGAGCAAAATCTTGATACATAAGGCCATATAGTATGAAGCTAATTGAAAGGACCTCCAGGATATTGAAACAAAAGCCATATAAGGAATGATTGTTGTCCTTAATGTACTATGTTGTCTCTCATCTCCTTTGCTGTCCCTTGGTTATCTCATATTGTTATAGTATCTCAGTTTGTTATCTGATATATTGAATTTATTTGTATTTGATTATTTAAAATTTGATAGGGAAGGGGGGAAACCAAGACGGGTGGGGGGTGGGGGGGGAGGGAAATGGGGACCAAGACATGTGAAAGGGTATCAATGTATGTGAATTAATGCACCTTCTATCTGGCAAATATCATGTAACCCTTTTACTAATTACAATAAAAAAAAAACATGGCTCCAACCTGCTTTTACTGCCTGGTCATTATGGAGATGGAAACTCAGAGACTTTTCTTTTTGGGCTATCTCCGAACTGTCATCCTTCAGATCTTCGCCTGCTGAGTAGCCAGCCAGGATTCCAAGTGTCAATCATTAGCACCTGGCCAAAGTTTGATTTCCAAATATGACTTTTATTATTTTCAATTAAAAATGGTGGTTCCCGTAGAATATTTTGTAAGGAATTAAGAAAATTATCAAGCATCCAAGTCAGACAGACTCAAGACTCTTCATATCTTAATCATGGTATGTCAGTTCTCAATTGTTGTTTTTTTAAAGCTACCACTCCCATTCTCTAAAATACTGCAATGCTACCTGTAGGATTTGCTTGTTAGAAAAACTGGGGATAGTGTAAAAGGGAAAACATTAGACAAATCAGATATGATAAACAGAATTTAACTTCACATAGGATATAACTGGGTACACAACTGGTAAACTGATTGCCTCACATGCAGGAAGCCTTAGGTCCAATCCTCAGTACTGCCAAGAACAAATAAACATTAAGTTTTAAGTTAGGCTGCAGTTATTTCTGAAATAATTTGACTATTTAAGTACTGAAATGTTATTAGACCAAATTTTTGTTTAAAATATGGCTGTAGAAAAAATTCAGCATTCTCAGACCTTCAAACATACATTTATGTGTCTAAATAGCCAAAGAAATTTCTTGAGTTGTCACTTCTTTGCTAAGAGTTCCTGCCTCGTACCTGCAGACAGGATGCCTATTAGAAGTCATTTTTTTCCCCTTGCATCTCTTGCATGTGTATTTAACATCCTTAGGAATATTAGCTGTTTGTTTTTATCATAATTCCTGCTTGGTTCCTTGATTTTTTTTCCCCTTGCCATTCCAAAACATCTATGATAACTTAATTATCATATCGAAGTGATGAATCTCTCACTCCAGTAGATGATATTAGGTAAATTGAATCACTGTGATTAGCATCTAGATTTGTTTAATTGGTAATTAATAGGTTTAAAATTCTAATAAGATGGAAATGGTCAAAGAGAGTGGAAATGTCCTCATCCACCACCTTTATTTCCCTTACTCAATTATGGATTCATAATTACAAAGGTCATGAAATAAAGGAGTTTGCTGCTGCATACTGCTCTCAACGAGAACTCATAAAACACTCTCTGTGTCACTGTAACTGAAGACCATGGGTTCACTCCTTAGTTAATTCAAAGCCAATAAATACAATCAGGAGTTCAATGAGTGAAGAAAGGTTTATTACGTGCACAGGTAAGGAAAGCCCTGAAGATAATTCCCACCGTTTCATTAGCATAAGAGACAAGGGGATTTTATTAGAATCATGAATATTCATAAGGGAAGCCTCATCCTCACAGCCAATGTAGAGGTGGGCACCTTTCTGCGCATGCTCGGAGCGCATTCTTCTTCAGATAGCAAATTTGTAATTGCAAGGCCCAGAAGCACCGCCTGGGAAGAGATTTAATTTTTTTTTTTTTTTGTGGTCATGGGGCTTGAACTCTGGGCCTGGGCACTGTCTCTGAGCTCTTCAGCTCAAGGCTACTGCCCTACGCCTTGAGCTACAACTCCACTTCCAAGAGATTTAATTTTATAATTTAATAATGAGTAAAATTCACTCTAGGTCACATCGATGAGATGGGCTGTTTCATTGTAGTTTCCTTTCACAAAACAACCTGAAGAAGAATCAGCTGTCACGAGAATGGGATTTTCCCCCTAAAAGTTCCTGCCTAGCAGCTAACAGCACCCTATCCTATGCTTCATTCATTAAGAACAGGTTTTGAACTCTGAGCCCAGTAGTTAAATACACCAGCAAGATATATAGTCATTTTCTTTGTAAATTGCAGGGGTGTTGTTTGTTTATATAACTTTTCTGTAAATAATTGTACAAAAGGTGTTCAGTTCAACATGTCACATCTTGATCAGTGCCACCAATTCATCATGCTCCCTATGCCACCCATCCTCTCAAATTACCTGGCTGGTTCCATTTTCCATATGTACCTTAAAGATTGTGACTATATTTGATTACCGTTTCCCTCTCTATTCACCTGCTTAGATTCTTGAATTTTAGTTGCCTGCACAAAATTCTATGAGACAAACTAAATTGGTTAATGGAACAGATTATTAAAAGGACTTGAGCTAGCTGTCTTTTGGACATATTATTCTATCCAAAATTCATATATGGACTTAGAATTTTTTGCACAAATTGAAGGGCCTTACAGAATAAAAACAGCAAGATCTCTTAGTGAGAAGTAATACATTCTGTTGATTCCAAAGAAATAAGGTGGAAAATAAAAGGATCTTCTACCGTTGTCTTTGAACAGCTTTCAATAGGTAAAAGAAGTGTGTGTGTGTGTGTGTGTGTGTGTGTGTGTGTGTGTGTGTGTGTTTGTGCTATATAACGTTGAGGCTGAAGAGCTGCCATAAGTAATTAATTGTACCAACTATGGAAGCCAATCCTCAATTAATTTTATTACTCCAGCCACCACATATTTTTCATCTTTTTCTATTAAGAAGAAAGAGAAGTGTAGACAGTATTTGACGATCCAGACTTCATATCTCAATCTTGGACCCAATCCTGGCTCCATACCTTAATAATCATTATTCTCTGAACTTTGGTTTTGTTTTCTAACTTACATGAGAACTCAAGTGAGTTGCTCTAACCTCATACAAAAATTGTAAGGGGTAAATAAAATTCTGCATACAAAGAAGATCCCTACCCTATGTTTTGTTACATAGTAAATGATTTCTAAAAATCTTACTACAGAACACACTCATACAAGAACACGGGTGTCCACACACATGCAAACATACACGCACAGAAGTTATTGAAATCTAAGTCTAAGAAAAAAGTTGCCTTACTTAAGAATCTCTGAGATCACAAAGGACAACATTCTTTATGTATTCAGAAGGCAAACATTATTACATCTGCCAAATCTTCCCTTTCCCTTGAAATCCCTAACTTGGATTTCCTGCTGTTTACTCAGCTGGCCACAGGGATGCACTGTGCTCCTTTCAAAATATCCTTGAAAGCATTCTCAGTTTGCCGGATGGGACCTGTGGCCTGTAACTTAAACTGAGGGAGAAGACAGTGGATAGAGAATAAGGAAACACCTAGGACTTCAGTACAGAGAGACTTGAGTGGAATCCCACCTCTGACAAGTCTCAAAACCTATAGGTCTCTTAAGAAATGGAGAAGACAACTCTTACCGCCAGGTAAAATCACAAGGTTGAGAGAAGAATTGACTATAAACAGATAAAGAGATGCTCAACAGATGTTTCCTGGGAAAAAATGATTTTGAACAACTCTTCACTTTTGCAGAGTTTTATGTGATAAGAATTCCCTTTTATTGATCCCCTTCCTCAAGTAGATGTTGAATTATGTGACCTAAAAATTCACTGAAACATTGCTACAGTAAGGCCTGCTATTCCTGGACTACAAAGCAAAATCAACCAGAACAGAAAAGACTAGGAGACTGTTATCTCTAAGTAACCAACTAAAAGCCAGAAATGGGAAATGGAAGTATGGTTCAAGTGGTAGAGTACTAGCCTGGAAGGAAAAGCCTAGAATGAGGCCCTGAGTCCAATCCCCAGTTAGTACCCTCAAAAAAAAATCAACCCTCAGATTTCAGAAATAGTCAAAATTGTGTCTTTAGGACATCCTCTAAGTCTTGGAAAGAAATACATTTACTGGAGTGCAAGAGTAGTCAATATTCAGAGCTTCACTAAAGACAGGCTGATCAAGACATATGAGGGGGGGCATTTTCCCCTGAAGTCCGGGAAACAGTTTTGACATTTCTCTTTTTTTTTGCTGAACTATAATGCACCTTCAATATCAGAGTGGAGTCATCTCAGGGTGAAGTCGTTTATCACAAGATGAAATGTATGAGCTGTCTTGCTTCACTTGATCCTGAGACAGGAACATTTGCTGGACTCTAAAATGGATAATTATAATTGAGATATGTGTCTGAAATTCTGATCATAAGCTCACTCATCAAGTCTGACTCTACATTACCAAGACATAGTCCTTAAATGACATCTTAGGGCCAGGAGTTTGGCCTAGTGGTTAAAGTGCTTGCCTAGCATGCACAAAGACCCGGGTTCGATTCCTTGGTACCACATACAAACAAACAATGCCGGAAGTGGTGCTGAGGCTCAAGTGGTAGAGCTCTAGCCTTGAGAAAGTCCAAGGACAGTGCTCAGGCCCTGAGCTCAAGCCCAGGACTGGCAAAAAAAAAAAAAATGACATCCTAAACCAAGGATATTCTTGTAGTTTAGATAGTAACTTTTATTGTATTTTTTAAATCTGTGTTGTGTTGTGTGTGTGTGTGTGTGTGTGTGTGTTGAACTGTTTTGTTTTTCTTAAAAAAAAAATTGAAGATCATGTGGCTTATACTCTTTCAAGTCTGTCTGGGTTGGTTAATATTAAAAATAATAGTAAGTATCACTGGTTCTGAAGGAAATAAACTAAGTCCCATGCATCTGTGGGACTTTAGAAAAGATTTACCTTTCCTTCATTTGAAATTCAGAAGCAGGATAGACTGAAGAATTGGAATAATATTTGAAATTATAACTGAAAATGTTTAAGTTTGGAAAAATATATAAGCCATGCAATTGAACAATCAGAGAAACTCAGGGAAGATAAATCCAAAGAGACATACTATACTAACAATCATATTGAACCTCTGATTATTGAAGACAAAGAGAAATGTTGTACCTTCAAGATACAGAGAGGGAAATAATCTTTCATATGTTAAGCATGATACAAATTGCAATACTTTTTTTAAAATTGGAAAGTACTTGTCAAATGTCAGTGACAGCATTTTACAGAAACTAAAAGACCTGACGTACTGGCCTCCTATTATTAAGCAAGATATCTTTTAAAAATGTAGTGCAGCCGGATGCACTGACTCCTGCCTGTAATCCTTGCTACTCAGGAGGCTGAAATCTGAGGACTGCAGTTTAAAGCCAGGTGGGGACTGAGAGACCCTTATCTCCAAATAATCCCTAGAAGACTGGAAGTGGGACTGTGGCTCCAGGGGTAGGGCGCTAGCCTTGAGCTGAAGAGCTCAGGGATAGCATCCAGGCCCAGAGTTCAAGCCCTATGACCCGACAGAAATAAGTGGCAATTAGTGGTTGCTGAGTGGGCAAAGAGTGTGGCTTTGGGGTGAAAGTGATTGTGATCCCTAAGGAGGACATGGAGGAAGATGTATATGTAGGGAGGACCTCTGCCCTCCATTACACCAGTGTCCCTATGCTGGTTGTGATATTCTTCTACAGATTTTATCATGGAGTCAAACTGGGTGATACAAAAGAGTTCTCCATTATTTTCAGACAACCAAACATGAACTTGTGTTTACTTTGAGATAAAATGAGAAAAACGAAAACATGAAAGATCTTTGAAAAGTGTATGACCATAGTAAATCATCCCCTTACTGTTACGGGTTAGTCTTGAAGCCTGTGAAAATTTCTGTAATATGTTAACCATATGGGAGACCAAGTCTGGGGTTCAGGAACTTTTCTAAATCTCTTATAAAGTACCAATCTTAGTGAATATTTTCTTGTACACATAAATAAAATGAGGAGGTATACAGACACACAAATGTGTCTTGCCATCTCACAAAAAAAAAAAACATTACATAGGCTTAGTTTAAAAAAGAAGTGGAAATATTGGCAATGAAATAAATTGCATTGTATGACAATGTATAAAACTTGATATCATTGGCTATTTTTATTTGAAAGTTGGAAATATATATATATCTATAAGAGAGAGAGAGAGCGAGAGTGAGAGGGGGGAGGCTTATGGTAATTAGTCTCTGAAACATCTCTCAAAATTCAGGTATCCTTGTGATCCTCCTCCTCCTTCTTCTCCTCCTCCTCCTCCTCTTCCTCCTCTTCCTCCTCCTTCTCCTCCTCCTTCTCCTACTTTATATCAATTCTCCCAATCCCACCATTCTTGTGAAATCCCTAAACAAACCAACACACGTGACTTAAGGAAGGCTTACATCAGCTATTTGTACAACTAAAATTTGACTTGCCCTGGATAGTACAATGATTGGATGAAAAGAGCCACATTCATGTCCTTATTCTAAGCATAGAACTTATCCCCTGATGCTTTGAGTGTATCTGAAAACAAATACCTTTTCCTCCATTTTCTTTGTCATTTATTATTTTCCCTATTGTCTTTTGATCACATCTGATAGCGAGTGTTGATAAAGTATCAGTCAAAGAGAATGATATTTTTTTTTCTCTTGGTGGAGGGGAGGCACCTGTTTTGCTTTCCTTTGGCCTCATTACCTCATACTTAAAGCTACAGAAACTTGGCAGTTTTCATTCACAGTTTTGAATGATTTAGAATTCTATTTTGCATTTCAGTTTTGTCTGAACCCATATGGCAAAGTCAAAACTCCAAACAGATCTGATGAATTCCATCTTGTGCTAACCATTCCCTGTGGCATGACAAAGCCCTACAAGCTTTCACCAGACTTAATTCTTCTTAGCTCCATGACCATCTGCACCTGTACTTTCAGGTTGGCTAGGCCTCACAATTGTCTCTGAAACATAGTTCATGGGAGTCCAGTGTATTTACTTTAAGTTGAGAGTCAGAAAACAAACCAATCTGAAAATATTGAGTTCGCAGTTCAGGAGTAGTTTAATATTTCAACACCTGCTTCTCACTTGTGAAAGATACCTCTTAGACTTGCAGAGTCCTGATTAGAGTACCTAAATTGTCATTAGTACAAGTTATTATGCTAATTCTGAGTTCTGCAGATCAGAATTTACCTAGTACTTGGATAAAGCATATAGTCTTATTAAATTCTGTAAGCAACCCATTGAACTAAACACCAATATTACCACCACTCAAAATTTTTGGCACCTATGAAGATGTAGACAAAGCATGTATACATAGAATAGATTTCATATTAGAATTTCTTCTTGGAGAATGAGTGGGATTTGAATAACTAGGACACAGTGGAATAACTGGTTTATTTATATGGCAGTGTAGTAAGCTATATGGCCCAATGGCAGTATGAAAAGGGTAAATTCCTCTTACTTTATTTTTCAGGAAAGTTTTGAAAAGTAAATTTCAAGATCTTGCCTGGACCATTCAAATAAATCATAAAAAGAGAGGGAAAAGTCAAAGGTGAAATCCTATTAAAGTAAGCAGAGATTGAAATTCCACAGAGCTGGGGATAACTTTGCAAAGATTGGCCCCAAACACCAGGATCCTACCCTAAAACCTCTGAACTGTATCCCTTAGCTCATCATTAGACTCCCCTCAGGCTTCAATAAAAGCTCACCATGTTATCAGCTCTTTAGACATATTTTTATGGAAGTGTATTCTAGCCCTTGGAAAGTTCCAAGTTGAAAATACCACGGATGAAATGAGATTTTATTTTTCAAGAAGAAAAACGTACCAGGAATAGGAAGTAAGTTTGGCTCTAATGCATAGTGCCTTGAGTTCTGGACAAAAGATTTTCAGCATTGTCCAGGTGATGAGGCGCTCTTGTGTGAAGTGCTGTGACCTTCACTCTACAGCTTTCACTGTGCATTGCAGGGGAACTGAGAAAGGGGCACCAGGCTGGTCTTCTCAGACTAATTGGTTGAGGGTGAACATGAGCTTTGAGCTCATTAATATGCTTTGCTCTCTATTAGACTTTATGTCCCATGGCTCATTAAATCCCTGTTGATATGGCCTCTGGCTGTGTTTCTTCCTCACTGAGTTCATGGGGTAAAGATTTTCCCTCTCTCTTAAAACTGTATCAACATTCAGCCTCGCTGAGCTGTTTAGCCCTTGCCAATTCTTTGTGAGCACCTCTGACCAGTAAGAGAGTCACAATTTCAAATGTTAACTTCTGTGTTGGAATAAAAAATAATTAAATGTGGCCAGACCAGGCTTTGATAGTCAAAACATTAATTCATGAAATTCCTCTCTCTCCCTCTCTCTCTCTCTCTCTCTCTCTCTCTCTCTCTCTCTCTCTCTCTCTCTCTCTCTCTCTCTCTCTCTCTCTCTCTCGTCATGGGACTGAACTCAGGACCCGGGTATTATCCCTGAGGCCATTAATTCAAGGCTATTTCTCTATGATTTTGAGCCACATCTCCACTTCCAATTTTCTGGTGGTTAACTGAAGAAAAGAGTCTCTTGGACTTTCCTGCCTGAGCTGACTTTGAATTGTGACCCTCAGATCTCAGCCTCCTGGATGGTTAGGATTACAGGCATGAGCTACAGCCACCTGGCTTGATTCATGAGACTTTGTACAATCAAGATGTAATTTATTTATTTATTCATTTATTTTTTGTGGGTCAAGGGGCTTGAACTCAGCCTGGGCGTTGTCCCTGAGTTCTTCAGCTCAAGGCTACCACCCTACACTGGAGCCAAGCCCCACTTCCCGTTTTCTAGATGTTAATTGGAGATAAGAGTCTCAGGTCCTTTTGTGTCTGGGCTGGCTTTGAATCTTGATCCTCAGATCTCAGCTTCCTGAGTAGCTAGGCTTACAGGCATGAGCAAGATGTAATATCTTTGTCCCATTATCAATTTTATCTCTCCATAGGATGAGAGGTGTGATAATCTAAGATTATTTTTTATCCGTTGATGAGTTTGTTTGATGGAAATATATGGAATAAGCCAACACAAAAGCTCAGGTAATTTCTTCATTTGTTGGTACTAAAGCAAAATTATTTAAAAAGTATTTAGGTCTCATATATGTATATATATATATATGTACAGGTCTCATATATAAATACATATATATATATGCACAATGAAAATAAAACCTAAACAATGTAGGTGCCATCAGAACAAATAAAAATAAAACAGAATAAAATTGAGCATGCAGTACCCCGGATGTTTCTCTTTCAGCTCTTATATGTGTTATCCATTGGCTTCCCAAGTGACTTTCAACCAATGTAGGGATGGTGAGCATTTTCACTGTACAGTGAAGGAAGAAAGGGAAAGTAAACAAGAATATATATATATATATATATATATGTACACCATTAGGATTTCAATTTCTTTTAGATCCAGATTTATACAAGGGGATATTGTGGATTACAATAAAAAAAATCTTCAGAATTAGTTTTTCAAAAACTGTTCTTAAGATAGCTACCCCGGCTCAGAGTTTTTCTTACATTTGTCCATTGTTGTAAGGTTGAAACATATTACTATAACATCAATCTTTTGAGAATGGAATGTGGGGGGATGCGTGGAAAAAATATCTTAAGGAGGCTGTTCAAATAAATAGATTTTGTGTATTTTGCATAACTCCCAAAAATACTGACCTTAAATTTTCTGAAGCCCAAATATTTGTTTCTTCTGGGATACGTCTGAATTAGTTGGAAATAATAAAACAAAATGGCTGAAAAAAGAAAATAAACTTATTTGTGATAAAGTAATAAGCAAGCTGCCAGTTTACTATTTAGTGACAACGTCATTGATATCCAATGTATAATAATTAAAATTTTTGACTTGTGAATTATAGTTTCTTGACTTGTCAAGAAATTGCTTTGATTTTGAAAAGAAATGTTTAACCCAAGACATTTTGTTTTCTTTTTTAAAAAGAAGACAAGGTGACACAAGAAGATACAACCCCTAAGCTTCATGAAGATCCCAATATTTGTAGCTGGAAGGGTTGGCTATGGATGGGTGGAGCATAAAATGTATTAAAGACAAACTCATGCCACATAGTTTTACAAGTGTTTTTATCAATATAAAACACGTACATTGGATCCCATCCAACAGTAGGTTAAAAATAAGGGGTTTTTTTCTTGCTTTTTCCTCTGAGCATTTCCAGCATCTTTGAGCAAGAACCTCACAAAGTTATTTACCACAGGTGTGCTGCTAATTATGATATATTATAAACATTTATGTTGTATAATGGTCCTCAACATCTTCCACCTGTGGCCTGGTACCTGCATACCAAGCATGCATGCAAAGTAGGAAGAAATATAAGATGCCAACTTAGGAGAATTGTTTTTTTCTCTTTTCTCAGAATCCTTGATATTCTCTATGGACATTAATTCTTATGCAAGGCTCCCCCCACACTTTTCCTGTCAGTTTTCTAAATTGTTCCACTTAAATCATATCTTTTTAACCTTAAAATATTACCAATTTTAAAACTGGCTTAATGGCATGCATGTTTCATTGTCTTCTTAAAGGAAGTGAAGATAAATGTACAGTTATTTTCTAAATGACCCAGATCTCATTGTATCAATAATCAGACCATGATGAAAGGAGTTCTATTAGTGGCTATGAATGATGCTAAAGCAGGTTTTTGTCTAAGTGCTCACATCAGTCTGTGTCCTAGGAACTCCTGGCTTTGATGTCAATAGTAGCAACAAAAATTTTCATGTTACAGGCTCAACTGCTTTTCATGTGTTTACTACAGATGCCATTGTTGTGACATTTTAGTTTATCCTTCAATCTGTGTCTTTCATCACAGACATTCTATTTCCTTAAAACATAACAAATATAACAGCAATCGTGTTGGAGACATTCACCACCCACAGTGTTTATCCAGCAACTCTATTACTTTAGCTTTATATCTAAGACTTCTTTCACAATTGCTTATGAGATAGTTATTATTAACACAGGTGAGAACAAGAATTCCAAAAAAATTCAAGAGAGGTAATCATGCAATGTTCACAGAGAAACTGCACACAGACAACTCCAAGAAACACAACAACATAAATATTCTTTGGAAGGAAATCTTTGAGAGCATCTGCCACATGCACAAATGAACTAAAAAATGAATATTTCTAAACAAAGGAATTAAAATCCCACACAGGAAATCCCCTAGACATAAGAAATTTGCATCTAAAGCAAAATAATTGAACATTTTAAAAAATATATAATCTTGCCTCTCATTCCCTTCTGTTGGTGCTAACGACATTTGTAATTCAACCAAAAGGATAGGCCATGAATGTGGTCAGAAAGAAAGATGGAAGAGACCAGAAAGCATTGAAGAGAGTCATGGCCCAGATGCTGAAGACCCTGTTAAATGTCCTTAGAGATTAAGAAAAGGAGTTGATCTGGGAACTGAGAATTGCTGTTAGCAATACAACTTGAGGCAGCACAGGGTAGCTTAGTGGTACCATTCAGAAGGCAGTAGGTGATGGTTTCTTGACATTTCTGGATGTGAGTTCTAAGGATGAGATGAACCAAAAGGGGAGGACAAGAGTGCACTTAATCACATATCACAGAAGCCAAGGAAAGAGTGGATTTCCAAAGAGATAGGGAAAGGGAAGAATTAGCTATTCTTGTAAACAACAAAGCGTGTTATACAATTTTAGTGATCATTTTTTGTTTGTTTTGGTACTGAGGCTTGAACTTGAAGCCTAAATATTGTCCCTCATTCAACGCTGGCTCTCTACCACTTGAGACACACCTTTACTTCCAGCTTTGTGGTGGTAAATTAGAATTGCATGGACTCTCCTGCTCAGGTTAATTCTGACTACAGTGCTCCAGATCTCAGCTTCCTGAATAGTTAGCATTACAGATCTGAGCCTCCAACACCCAGCAATTCTAGTGATTCATATGGCAATATGGGGGTGATCCTTAAAGTACTAAAAGACTACCCAGTTTGTAGGAAATTCTGGCCCCCTTGAAGATGGTAGCTCTTGACTACCTCTTTGAGGACTGCCATTTAAGTTAATCCACACTGATTTCTAAGCCCTTTGTTACTGAACCTATCTGGGTAACACTTTTTTCTTTTCTTCTTTTTCCTTTTTGGCATTGTCATTAGGCACCCTTGAGTTTCCACTTGGTTTTCCTTGCACATTCTTGATTTTTTTTCCCTCACTGTTTAGCCATTTCACCAAAGATACTTTATAAGAACCTCTCAGAGTTAAAAATGTCCCTTTGAGACAGATGTGATGGTGGATGCCTACACATACAGCATTCAGGAGACAGAAGCAAGAAGATGAGTTCAAGGCTAACCTTGTCTACATAGTGAGATCTGTCTCATGTAAAAGTCCTTTTGACTGTGTTATTCTCAAGAGTAAGTTTCCAGGGAAACAAGAGCAGACTGACTATCTAAAGAGGCGTCTTGCATCAGGAGTATGTACAAACAACTGGAAAGCCCCAAATAATTATTTGCTTCATCAGGCTTTTAAGCATCAGAGCCTAAGGCAAGCATGGTTTGTTGTTTTAAGTTCTCATGTGTCAATTAAGCTATTCTTCCATTTCACAGTTGGTAACACTTAGAAAACCTGTTGTTGAGAATCACATGCTTACCTTGTTCTGTAAATAAAACTTAAAATGCTTGTATAAAAGCAAAGGAAAACTGGGAACTTCCAGAGAGGGAAATATTTGTGTTAGGGAAATGTACAACTTGCCCAGAGTGGAAACCCTCACTTCTCAGTTTCCCACCTAATTCTTAGCCTTCTTTGGGTTTTGTTTCACTGTTGTTTTCTAAGCTGTCACAGCACTGAATGCAGATTGAAACTCCAGGCAATCGCAATTAAATCAAGAAAAGAGACACATTCGCCAAGGTTAACACGAGCTGCAGCTTAATCAGGGTGAAACAAACAGACACATTCATAGACTTAAAAAAAAAAAAAAAACAGCCATTTTGATGATATTCTTCTTATCTCCCTCCCAACCTAGCATACCTATCCAATGGGAAGTTCAATGTATAAATTCCCAAATCAAATCAGTATATACCATGAAAATGTTTAGGCCACAAATGAAACATGTTCATTTAGCTTGTGAGCTGTGGATCTCAAAACATCATGGTAACACCAGAGCAAACATTTTATGGGAGAGAAGCTTCCTATATACAAATCATAGACATATGTACAAACACAATATTGATTAATCTGGATTAATATTTCTCCCTAGCAGTTGGTCTGAGAAAATAAATTTAATAATTCTGTTTGGTTTGTCAGTATTACATGTAAATGTATATGCATAGGCATAGGCATATTACAGATATATGGTGGATGATGATTCAAGTATTGTCACCATGTAACCTTTATATCCACAGTTTTTAATTATCTTGATACATTTTCATCAAAACTATCCATATTAACATTAGTTATTTATTATTGTTAGAAAAGCATGGTTACTACTACTTCAATCAAAACTAGCTATGTTCACTAAGATAAAATCCAAATTCTAGGCTGATTCTAAAATCATCTGTCTTATCTCTCATGATGTTGTTTTCCTTGATTAAATCACTTCAGAAGGGAAAACCTCAACAAAGTGTAGACTAGAGTCTTGGTAGTGCCATTTCTGAGCAAGCCACTGAACTTTTGTTGGTACTGAAAATAGTATATTTTATTCCCCAAGTCATTTGTATGTTCACAAGAAAAAGTTTTATTAACTTAAGGGAAAAGGCAACATCTCATTTATTAACTTAAGGGAAAAGGCAACATCTCATTTGTTCTATATCTTACTTCTACTCCATCGAAACTCCTGGTGGTACCTGTTACAGTTACACTTGTCAGTTTGAATTTTAATAAATTTATCTATCCACCCATTTAACAATTTATTCATCATGTCCCAAATAAACAAACACTGAACTCCTATATGTGATCTCCAACGATAATAAACATGCATATCTAGCGTGGTTTCTGAGTGTAGTAGCCTATCAGGACTAGCTGTCTAATTCTGGTTTTGTGTTTTTTTGTAAAAATACTTAACCCGCTCGACCACATGGGTGTGGTGTTTTCCTGGTGAACAGGATCACCTGTGTGTGGCACTGTTCTTTAAAAGCTCAGCCCCACGAAGGTCAAGGCTGCTCTCCAACAACCTGAAGATGGACAGTAGATACTGTGCTGCTATTAAACTGACTTCTAGCTCCGTTCACTGAATGCTGGTGACTCTATTGCTGGGGGATTTGGGAACCTCAATATGGCTAGGATATTACTTGAGTTCACCAACTTCTTAGTCCAAAAGACAAGCTTTACTATGATGTAGGGAAGCAAGGTCAGGCCATGAGTGTTAGGACAAGGTGACACATAAGATCCTCCCCCTACCCCTGGGGAGAGGGGGGAAGGAATGACAAAGCGCCGAGGTCATAAAAGTCCTTTGGTAAATGATCTTTAATTTGATTCTTAAAGGACTAGGAAATGAGTGTCTTCCAGTCTAAGAAGGAGGCAAAACAGAAGTTCAAGTAAACTCAATACTCAGAAGAAGAAACAATGTAGAAATGTGTTTATAATTGTTTCCTGAAGGATAAAGCCGAAGGAAAGAATAAAAGAGAAAAGGATAAGTGTTTTGTGTAATAAGACCTCATGAGAAGGTAAGAAATTTACCTAAATTAGACTCATAAGCAATATAGACATAAATGAGGATTTGAAAATCACATAATTATATCCTGAATTCTTCAAAACAAGATTTAAGGAAGCTGTTTAGTGGTAGTTAATTTGTCAGAAATAAATGAAAAGGTGAGTTTTTCTTTCTAATATATCTATGGCAAAGAAAAAATGTACCTGTTATTATCCAATGACAGTGTGATTGACTGCTTAATTAAATAATCTGAAAATATATTCATATCTAATTATCCATTTCATTTATAAAAACCCAACCCCAAGTTAATGTTCAATAAATAAATCTTGACTGATGGTAAATCTGTAAAATAATTTTATAACTTCCCAGACATGTACAAATTGTCTCACTGCCAATATATTGCAGGCTACATGATAGCTCTTGTTTTAAATTTCTCATATCTCTATTACATACTTTGGCTTTATTAACTCCCAGCTTATGGTTGTATGAAATCAGTTCTGATGCAATACTAGCATCCCCAACTTCAAAAGTTTCAGATCCCACTCCCATACCATTATTTACCATTGTTATTTTCAAATTTTTCTATAATTAAGATGGTTACATTCTCTTTCTTTCTTTTTCTTTTTTATACTAGGTAATAGAGTCAGATACAATAACATGAGATAAACCATACGGAGAAAAAGAGAAAAGAAATAATTTCACATACTACACTAAGAACAACTATCACAAAGATAAAACTTTATTCCATATCCTAGAGTTCATTTCACTTAGCCTCATATTAAATGGCCATCCGTATCTAGGTTTTGAGCTATTGTGATCCTTGGCCAGGAGAACCCTAGATGTGTACAAATTATTACAAATGAGGGAAACCATGGAGCCTGGTTTCATTCTTTTTCTGTCACTAACATTTTAATTTATTTCCTTAAAGTCAGCTTTTTGTTAGATGGAAACTCCTTTGTACAAATAAAGACAATTTTTTAAATATTGCATTCAAGTCAGAACCAGTTGTTATCATGTCAAGTGTTAACTGGTTATTCATGTTTATTCTTTTTTTCCCATATTTTTGTCTTAGAACTCCATAGATCAGCCACTTCATCTTCTCCCTTAAATCTTCTCTTTAGCAATGCAAACTAGTGGTCATTTTGTTTAAGGAAGTTTTAGAGCCAGATGGCTCTCAATCTCCCAATAATTTTGCACAGGAGTCTTAACACAACCTTTATTTCTGTGAACAGAAGTTTACCTCCTTATATAAAATAAAAAGTCCATCTGGTAATTTTACCAGTTCAGTTTATACTCACAGGAAATGATCCTCAGGGAAGTAACTATATGATCACTTTAAAGTGCAAACAGGACTTCCAATCTGGTTCAGAACAAATACTACCTTATTTCCAACTATATATATACATATACATATATATGTATACACATATACATATACATGTGTATATATATATATATATCATGGCCCAAATAACTGTCTACTTCTTTGCAAATTATGTATTTTCTGTTTTATTGATATGTGGCACCATAATGGCAAATATCTATATAATTCCAAGTGTTAAATTTTTTGAAGATCTGTAGCTCTACCAAGATATTTCCACAGAGTTTAGGAACATATTTTTGATCCTTCAAATTCTTTAATAAAATTTTCTTTCTCTTGTCTTTCCTACACACATACACACATACACACAAAACAGTATGCTATAGGTCCCTTAACTAGTAGACTGCAAAGTCAGGGTTAAAGTTCACATACTATGCTCTGAACCATTCTTCTAGGCTGCTAGAATGAGCCAACTGTTCTGGGTGTCTTCTGACTAGCTAATTTAGAGCACGATGGGGAGTATACTTTTTAAATTTATATTGCCTTATTTGGAGTATATTCTAGAAGCTATCCTCAAGCTTACTATCCAACAAAGGAAGTGCATATAGAGAAGTACATTGGCTAAAATTTAATATGTAGACTTATCCCATTAACTGAGCTCCTTGTAGACACTCAGGGATAAAAATGATTAGTAGAAACTTGTAGAATCCAGTAAAAGTTGAGTCTGTCCTTGAAAGACATTATCAGGACAGCACTAAGTCCAAGCTAAGTCAGTACAATATCAGGGCAGTCAACATATACAAGCTGTGTGCTAGAATAGCTAAAGAAATGAAACTATATACAGAGCAATATTTTGATGTGTAAAGCTCCTTTCACACATCTATACATGTATCCACATTTTTTTACCTCATATATACTTAACTATTTTTGTTTTGTCTGAAAGCAATTTTGTAAAACCTGACCCAGGGTGACTTCCTGTTAGAAAGTCGGGAAGAAAACAGGTGAATTATATATTTGATGCTTTTTGAAAATATAATCAGTGTGTCATAAACAACTTACTAATAACATGCATTAAAGGTCCACCTTCAATATTAACAAGAACCAGGACAAGCGACAAACCATGCAATACTTCACTTGAGTCATTCTTAGCAATTAAAATTGTACTAACATTTGGGTTGGGAGTTTGGCCTAGTGGTAGAGTGCTTGCCTAGCATGCAGGAAGACCCAGGTTCGATTCCTTGTTACCACATACATAGAAAAAAGCCAGAAGTGGTGCTGAGGCTCAAGTGGTAGAGCTCTAGCCTTGAGAAAGTCCAAGGACAGTGCTCAGGCCCTGAGCTCAAGCCCAGGACTGGCAAAAAAAAAAATTGTACTAACATTTGACATATAGGTTGCCAGTAACACATGGGTATCTTTTAATTTGTTTATCTGGTTTAAGTTAACAAATCAAACACATAACTAAAATATTATACCTATGACTATTCCATTGTCTTTAATTTTGAGAGCAAATGATATATTTGTCTAAATAAAAATCTAATTCATGTGAACATGCATAAATGCTTACTTAAAATGCAAGTTACACATGGAAAACTAAGCTACATGTTCAGACTTTATCTGGGACAACGTGATGCTCTTTAGTACTGACTTGTTTTCTTTCAGCCTCTGATTTTCCTATGGACAGGAATTACAAGTGTATTCCACCATACCTGAATTTATCATTTGTAATGTTATATAACTACTTTGAAATATTTGAAAAGAAGCTAGATATTATATTCTTTTCTTACAAATATTTCGCTGTGTAATTCCTAAGAACACAATGGTTAGAACTTTGAATAAATCACCATACATACATTCTCATAGTCATTATTTCACTTAGTGAGTTATCCTAACACATTTTTGTGTTTCATTTATGTCAGGACTGTTGGGAGCCCAGTGCAGGGTCAGGCTGGCCCATGAATCTGCATCACTGAGTAAGATAACCACACAAAGAAATGAGCTGTCATGTATGAACGCCATGCCTAACTTTGAGCTACACCATTGGTATTGTGAATCACTTTCTGCTGAGACTTGATTACCATTGGGTACGAATGTGTTATTGCTTTATCACTCTCTGCTGAGACCTATAGTGAGAGTAAACACGTGGACCTCCCCAACTCTGCCCACCTTTGTGCTGATAGGCTCCTGAATGTGCTTCCTCAATAAATGAGCTCCTGCCTTGACCCGTGTCTGATTGTCCTCCAGGAGGGAGGGCTGGGTGCTAGGGCAGGGTGCAGGGCGGTCAGTCTGCTGCCTTCTTTCTCGGTCCTGGTTGGGCCGTGTTATCTCTATCCCTCCTGCGGGTCAGGAGGGACCCAGGACTAAAAACCCCAACACAGGACTAATGCAGGATTGCACATTGTACTTACCGTTCATTATCTATAGTGTGTAATCAAGAGCAGCTTTCAGATTTTTCTTTGTGTTTATGGGCCATGACAAATTTGAAGAGTTTTGGGATAGTTACTTTGAAAAACGTTTTAAATTTGTGGTTATCTCTTAATGATTAAATTCATGGAAACATTTCTGGAAAAAGTACCAACAAATAGTCAAATAGTACTCAATCCTTTTCAGTGTATCACTTCTAAAGGTAAAAGATTCCCATCAGCACAAATACTGATGATGAATGTTTGATGCTGTAGTCTGTGTGTGTCTGCCCAAAACTTTTATGAAACTTAATCCCCAATGCAATAGTGATTTCAGGAGATTGGGCTATGCTCTCATGAATGATTTTAATGCCTTTGAATACTTTGTCCCTTTGTTTCTTTCTGCTATATGCAGAGACAGCAGAGGGACCATATTGCTGTTCCTTATGAGACACTGAAGCTACCAAGATTTAAAGTTGCACTTCTTACTTTGCTCAACAATGAGGAATACATTTCTATTATGTAACTATTACCTAATCTAAGGTATGTTTTAATTGCTGCAAGAATAGACAAGCACAATCAGAATGTCTAATTTATCTCTACATGATTTTTCCCTCTGATGACAAATGTCATTTGTTGGCAGATACCTTTAAACTATTCAAATTTTACCTTTCTTATCAATATGTTAGTTCTATGAATGATTTTCCAAATTCACTATTTCTTCTGGACTCATTAGTTGATACCCAACTGCAAGGAAATGATTTCTTTTCTCTTCCATTTGTTTGTTCAATTTTATATTTATTTGCATTAGTTTTTGCACAAATTTTTCTGAGATAGCTCATTGCTCTTAATTTTAGCCTTGATACCCAAATTGTCTCAATTGTCACTACTGAAAGTCCTTTCAGTGGCACTGGGGTATAGACTTACATATTATTTACATAATTCTTTAAGTGTTTTCTTCTTATTTTCAACCCAGGCATGAAACCAACCTTCCCATTTTAAATAAAAATTAGAAGACCTGAGTGCTATATTTTTTGCTAAGGGTATGATTTTAATTTTATCTTTCCTTAGTGGGAAACAATAAAAAATATATGTGTGTGTATATTCACAGTGTTTTTAATATTTTTAATGCCTGATTTCTGTCTTATTCTCAATGTCTTCTACTTTCTCTTTGACTTTGTAGTACAGTTTAGATACTTTTTTGTGTTATTCTACATCTTATTCATTTCTCACAATTTTTTTGATAAATATCCTCAAATTATCTTCTGGAAAATACATTTCCTACTATATCTCCAGTTAAGCACTGCTATGCCACCCAAATGGACTATTTATTCATCCTCAAACATTGTACATTATATTTTTTAATGTTTTCAGTTTTCTTTTAAGAACTGAATCATAATTCATAGTATTCCTCTTCTTGTTAAAGATCTGTCAATACAGTATTTAAAATGGCAACATTTCAGCCCTTGTCTGCAGTGTGAATGACTGTAATCTGCATTGTAGTTAGAAGTGGGGATGTGGCTCAAGTGGTAGAGCACCAGCTTGGAGCCAAAATTAGATGGCATTTTCTGCATATTCGACAATCACCCCCTCTCCTCCACAGTGACCATACATCTAGGATTTCTGCAGATTATGTCTTGCTTTCAAGCTTGAGTTTCCCAACACCATCTAAAATAAAATTGTCCACCTTTTCAGCTGAAGTCAGCATTTTCCTACACAGGGAAATCTCTTCAACACTTCCCAAAACAAAAGGCAATGGCAAAATAAAAATTAAACATATTATTTAAAGATGTAGGAGAGATTGTGTACAGGTGGTATGGCCATAGATCATACGACCTTGGTATACTACTTTTGAGCATGTATTCCAGAGAGACAGAAATCAAAATAAAAGAGAGAGATCTCCATACCCATGCTTATGTGGCAGCACTATTTATTATAGGCAAGATATAGAACTACCTTGGTACCCAATAACCAAGTTAGGATTTTTTAAAAATGTGGTACATATACACAATGGAGTATTATTTAGCCCTCGTTAAAACTGAAAAAGTAAGAGAGAGGTGAGGGCGTTAAGAATGTGCTGTTGCAACTATAGAAACAACAAAACAAGGAGTTTGTTCTTTGAAAAAATTAACAAAATTGACAGACTCTTAGCAAATCTTACCAAAAAAAGAAGGGAGCATGCCGAAATAAACAAAATCACAGACGAGAATGGTAATATCACCACAGAAATTACCAAGATCCAGAGCATCATGAGGGAATACTTTTCAAACCTTTATGCCAACAAATTTGAGAATCTAGAAGAAATTGATGAATTTCTAGCCAATATTAACATACCCACACTGAACAGAGTGACCTATTCCAACTAAACAGACCTATTTCAAGCACTGAAATAGAAATGGCACTAAGAGAATTTCCATCTAAGAAAAGCCCAGGGCCAGATGGATTCACAGCAGAATTCTATAAGGTCTTCAAAGCAGAGCTCCCACCAATACTCCTCAAGCTCTTCAACGAAATTGAAAACGAAGACGCTTTGCCAAACTCATTCTACGAAGCCAGTTTAATCCTCATCCCCAAACCAGACAGAGATTTATCAAAGAAAGAAAACTATAGACCCATTTCCTTGATGCAAAACTTCTCATCAAAATACTGGCCAACTGTCTTCAACAACTCATCAAATAAATCATACACTATGGTCAAACAGGATTGATCACAGGGTTGCAAAGCTGGTTCAACATACACAAATCAATTAATATAATTCAACACATCAACAGGAGTAAGGACAAAAATCACATGATTGTCTCAATAGATGTAGAAAAGGCATTTGACAAGATCCTTTTAGCATAAAGATCCTTTATGCTAAAAGCGCTGGAGAAATTAGGAATCCATGGAACAATTCTCAGCATAATGAAGGCTGTGTATGACAAATCCACAGCTAGCATTGAACTTAATGGTGAAAACTAAGCCATTCCCTCTAAAATCAGGAAAGAGACAAGGATGCACACTCTTTCCACTCCTCTTCAATATAGTATTAGAATTCCTCGCCAGAGCAATAAGGCAAGAAGCAAGCATAAAGGGGATCCAAATAGGGAAAGAGGAAGTGAAACTTTCTCTCTTTGCAGAAGACATGATTCTGTACTTAAAGAATCCTATAGACTCCACTCCCAAGCTGCTTGAGCTGATTCAAAACTTTGGCAAGTTAGCAGGGTATAAAATTAACCCTCAAAAATCAACTGCCTTCCTCTATGCCAACAGTGAGAGGAATGAGGCAACAATCAGGAAAGCAACTCCTTTTGCAATAGCCACAAGAAAATAAAGTACCTAGGAATTAACTAAGAATGTTTTGATGAAAACTTTAAAACCCTGGAAAAGGAAATTAAGGCAGAACTAAGGAAATGGAAAAACCTCCCATGCTCCTGGATTGGAAGAATTAACATCATGAAAATGGCAATCTTGCCAAGGGCTATCTACAAATTCAACGCAATACCCATCAATATCCCAATGTCATTCTTTAAAGAAATAGAAGAAGCAATCCAATATTTCATATGGAATAATAAAAGACCCTATATAGCAAAAACACTTCTTAGCAGAAAGAATTTTAATTAGCAGGAGGAATTTTAATACCAAACTTTAGATTCTATTATAGAGCTACATGACCAAAACAGCTTGGTACTGGCACAAGAACAGGCCTGAAAACCAAGGGAATAGAACCGAGGACCTAAATATTAACCTACAGACCTGTGGTCACCTAACCTTTGATAAGGGAGCCAAAAAAATAGACTGGAAGAAAAACAGCCTCTTCAACAAGTGGTACTGGCAGAACTGGTTAAGCACCTGAAGAAAGCTAAAATTGGATCCTTCTTTGTCACCCTGCACCAGGATTAACTCCAAATGGATCAAAGATCTTGAGGTAAAAGCAAATACATTGAAAACTTTACAAGAAAGAATAGGAGATACACTAGGTCTCCTTGGCACAGGTCGAAATTTTCTTAATAAGGACCAAGAAACCCAACAAATCAGAGAAAGTCTGGATAAGTGGGACTGCATTAAACTGCAGAGCTTCTATATGGCAAAGGACATAGCTAGCAAATTAACTAGAAAGCCTACAGAGTGGGAGATCTTCATTAGCCATACAAGAGGCAAAGGCCTCCTATCTAAAATATAACAACAGCTCAAAAAATTGAATCACTCCAAAACTAACCTCCAAAGAAAAAAACCATTCCATTAAAAAATGAGCCAAAGACTTAAAGAGAGTCTTCTCTGAAGAAGAAATAAGAATGGCCTATAGACACGTGAAGAAATGTTCGACATCTCTGGCCATAAAAGAAATGTAAATCAAAACAACTCTAAGATTCCACCTCACTACGATTAGAATGGCCAGGATCAAGAAATCTAATAACAACAGATGCTGGAGGGGATGTGGCCAGGAGGGATCTCTACTACATTGTTGGTGGGAGTGCAAACTCATCCAACCACTATGGAAAGCAATATGGCAGTTCCTCAAAAGACTATTCATAGAACTCCCCTATGACCCAGCAATTCCACTACTTGGCATTTACCCAATCGTCCAGAAACAAGCACTTACTAAATCCACTAGCACAAAGATGTTCATTGTAGCACTATTTACCATAGCAAAGATATGGAACCAACCCAGTTGTCCCTCCGTTGATGAGTGGATCAACAAGTTATGGTATTTATACACAATGGAATACTATGCTGCTATCAGAAATAATGGAAAGAATGACATCACCCCATTTGTAAGGAAATGAAAAGACTTAAAAAAATCATATTAAGTGAAGTAAGCCAGACTCAGAGGAACATAGGCCCAATAGTCTACCTCATTTGTCATAATCAGTAGGAACCTTGGGCTCTCCTAGCAGAGATTCATAATGGAACAAAATCTAGATACATAAGGCCATATAGTATGACGCTAAATGTAAGGACATCCAGGATATAGAAACAAAAGCCATACAATGAGTGATTGTTGTCCTTGATGTACTATATTATCTCTCATCTCTTTTGCTGTCCCTTGGTTATCTCATATTGTTACAATATTTCACCTTGTTATCTGATATATTTTATATATGCTTAATTGGTTGTTTGAAATAGGAGAGGGAACTGGGGAAATCAAGTTGTGAGGTGGGGGGAGGGAAATGGGAAACAGGACATGAGAAAGGGTATTAATATTTGTGAAGTAATGTACCTTCTATCTGATGAATATAATGTAACCCTTCTATTAATTCCAATAAAAATATATGAAAAAAAAGAATGTGCTGTTGCTAGATACCGATGTAGTAATAATGAGAACTCATTCATTACCCATTCATTGAGCGGTACTCAGTAAAATGGCATAATGTGAGGCTGATGAAGTTTGTGGCTGATGAAGACAGTAATACTTCAGGTACAAGAATTAAGAATAAGTTTAGGGCTATTTAGCTTTCATTTAAAAAGTACTCCTCCACAGGTGACCGGACATATGAAAAATGTCAAGTATGTTTGAACAATTTGAGTTCTACTTTTTCTTCTTCAGTTCTCTTTGGTCCATTTCTCTTTGCCATCATTTGATATGTAAATAACCAAAATTGTTTCTAAAAAATTACAAAAAACAGTCTATTATGGTAAATTGTCAATCTCCCTCACTCCATTCTGAAGATTAGACTTCAGACTGCTTATTAGACATCCTATAATTTTGTAATTTATAAATTATATAATATAATTTTCCTTTTATTTTAAACATGGTTCCATAGTTAAATCATGCACACTCTCTAGGAATCGCAACACCTAGAAAGCTAGTCTACAGGAACCACCCCAGCTATCTGGGGTGGAATTTAGCTTTTCTAATTATTGAATTTAATGTTATTCCTACTATAACGGTGTCGCTTAGTTTACTTCACTTCCCGCATTGGGTATAAATGATACAAATGCTTCCTCAACAGAACGTTTTAGGCAAAAACCTCAGGGCACAACATCAGCACATTTCTCCTAGTTTTACATCGACATAACAATTTCCACTCTATCATTGAGATTGAAAGGTGGAAAAAAAATCAGGAGAGGAAGTATAGCTTGCTGCCTTGGTGAGTTTCTAATTCAAACATTATTAATTTTTACAACTCTGTGTTGTGTGGGGCATTAAAGAGAACAAGATCCCTAAGAGAGAACCGGTCTTCATGAACTTCATAGCCCACTGAGACTTGTGACATTTAAGAGACATAAAAAAATGAAATAGTGGGTTGATGATGATGAGAAAAACACCAGATGAGTGCTTACAGAGGTATGCATAGACTGGAAAGCATTTCAAAAGATATATAGGATTTTCCTTGGGCTGAAAAGAATGTGAAATGACTTTACAGGCTATTAATGGGCTTTTTGGTGTTCTAGTCTGACACCAGTTTCAGATTGAGGTAATTATTCTCCTGTGGGCTTGTGGTATAACCTCTTGATAGGTTAAAATGGATGCTCTGTCTACACCTTGCTTTCAGTCTAAGGGAGGCAGCAAATTCAAAGCATGCCTCCTCTTTCAGGGTCAGACTACTTCAACAAGAGGTTTGTTCGGCAAATATGCAGACAATTATGGTTAATTGGCTTACAATTATTTGGCTTACAACTGTTTTGTTTTATGATGGTGTGAAAGTATATCTCTATAACTACGTTGCTTTTCATTTTCAGGACAATATTTAACCAATTTCATGAGATATTCAACTTTTTTCTGCAAAATAAACTTTGCATGAGTTGATTTTGTTCACCTGTAGAGAGTGACTGTGTTCTAAGCAACCTAAAGACAGGTTGAGCCATGATCCTTCTCAGGTCAGCATAATAAATACATTTTTAACTTACGACATTTCAATATTCCATGGATTTATCAGATTGTAGATCTATCACTAAGACTAGCCGAATCTGCATTTTAAATGTGTTGTGTTGCAACTTCCCTTGCTACCCAGTTCTACTTCTTTAACTCTTTTCAGCTTTTGTCCGAGAACAGAGTACAATAAGTACCTGATATGAAAACAGCATTACTTTTACTTGGTAGAAATAAAGATGTCTTCAAGGACATTTTGCCTAGGACTGGAGTGATACATACTTGAGCTTGATCTGAATGTCTTATCATAACGTGGCTATCTCACTACCCTTCTTCCTACTTGTATTTAATGGTTCTGTGGGGGAAAATATGTTTGAACTGAGGGTTATAAAGATCTGAATTTGAATTCTGTAATTTGTTGTATCAGTTTGGTTATAGCCAATATGTAATGGTAGCACCTTAAGACAAGTTTTACATTTTAAACATCATATCTGTGTGTTTTCTGACCATTGCTTTTGAGAGGAATCACACTGGGCTTTAGTTTTCTCAAGAGAAAAGTGGGGTAGTTAACCTTTATTTGTGTGTGTCCAAGGATCATATAAATGACACATATGACAGTCTTTTGTAAGCTATAAAGCATTACATAGCTACGAAGAACTGTAATCAGAACACTAAAACCCCAGACAATTCACATTATGCATTTCACAAAGTGTTGGATGGCTGAGTTTTAAAGCTTTGAGCTCTTAAATATACTACTCAATGCTCTGAAAATATAATGGTGTGAAGGGAGAAAAAAAGCAAGGAAAGGACTTGAGCTTCTTGAAAGGTAAGTTGAATGTATATTAATATGAACCTAGCAGAGGATGTAAAACCAAGGAGAAGGAGTAATTTATTTTTACTACTGGGCTAGGGGTCATGCAACTATTTTTACTAAGTACAGCCATTCCCATCTATTGGAGTCCCTAAAATATTTATGATAGGTAGGTTTCTGTGAGGCCCTGTGTGTCACAAGCAGAAAGGCCTACCTGTGTTAAAATGTTTGTTTTCTTTTATTCTCGTCTGACTTTTATTCTTGTCTGACAATAGTGTGATGAGAATAGAGAGGAGTTAAGCAAAATTCTCACATAGCATATCAAGAAAAGAGGAAATGAAGAAACTTTGGCACTGTGCCAGGAACAGGAGCTTTGCCAATTTGGCATTTTGCCTACCTAGACTTGGGGATTACTCTGTAGTATATTAAAGTATCAGCTTTTTAATTTACCATATTATTTTCCAGATGTTTTTGGTAGAAAGGGACTTCTCAGCAAACACTTGAGTGCTTGTCAGAGAATTACACATTTAATATTACACTACTCATTATTTTAATTAATGACAGGAAGAAGTTGCTTGAAGACAATTCTTAGTCACACAAAAAAGAACGTTAATATTTTATGAGGGGAGGAAATTATCTTTAACACTGATGGATTGGAATACTCAGAAATTATAATAGAAAGAATATTGCTGGAAAAAAATGAGCTAGTTGTAGTGTCATCTAATATTATACACCAATTTTGACAGAAAGCAATCATAGGGAAAATTGGTATTCACTCAGCAGGATGTATTAGTACAAGCAACATATGTGAAATTAACACATACTATGTACAAAAGGTCAATAAATAATAGTTCAATTAGAATTTGGAAATGGGTTTAAAAGCAGTGAATGTAAGAGACAAATTCTATTCGCTGGTCCATTAGCAACTTTGTGTTTTAACACAATGCTGGATGTTTTTCTGTGTAGGTCAGTCATTGTGTTCAGAATCTCCCCCAAATGGTAGACCTTTATAGCCAGAATCATAGCCTAGTGGTAGAGTGCTCACCTAGCACGCACAAAGCCCTGGGCTCAATTCCTCAGTACCACATACACACAGAACGCTAGAAGTGGCCTTGTGGCTCAAGTGTCAGCACTAACTTTGAGCAAAAAGTATCCAAGGATAGTGCCCTGGCCCTGAGTTCAAGCCCCAAGACTGGCCAAAAAAAAAAAAAAAACTTACCAAAATGATATAGACTTTCAAAACTCCTTTGACTAGTGCTCAGGAGAATAAAGCACATAAAATTTAAATTATTTGTTTAATCTTGTTTAGTAAATAAATGGCCAAACTATTACAGAATTTAAGTTTTAGATGATCTTAGAGGATTACCTTTCTGCATTGTGAGAATTTTCTTTTAAGTTTCTCCATTTTCAAGGGAACTGAGTGCCTTAGGAATTTCTGTTTGATTCTGTCCAGCTTTGAATTCTGAGACATCATTTTTAACATGTATTATATCCTGCCATGTGCCAGACCCATATCAGCTTTATGCCAATGTGTTTATTAAATTCATGCTATGGATGCCTGCTTAAGCTATAGATACCTGCTTGAACTCTCTAATATTTTTAGTGAGAAAGTCCTTTGCTACCTAAAGCATCTGGAAAAGTATGTGGTAATATTTCTAGACAATGTTCAGATGCAATGTGAGTGAAAAGTATGAAACATGGATGACAAGAGGCATAACTTTATAGGTGTATTTTTTAATATCATAGTATAAACTTCCATGATGCTAATTTGCCTACTGAAGTTCCTCTGATTTTGTTACCATGGTGGCCAGTTACTGATAACTTCTGTTCTTTTAACTACTCAACCTGTTGGAAGACATCCAGTGGAATTGCTTTTCTTAGAGTTGGAAGGTTGATAACCATGGGATTACTTCATTAACGATGTGGATCGTAAGAGTGTTATGATCCTCGTGTTAGAAGATTATTTTGTTTGGAAATAAGTACAAAACACATACAATGTTCATTTGTTTTCTATGATAACTTCTGATGAGAGAAAAATGAATCTTATTTGCTATATGAATGTAATTATTTTTTGACAGACAAAATCAACTATTGTTTGTGATGTAATGGTACTTAGAAAAACTGTGCTTGCATCTAGGACTTTCCTAGCAGAGGATTACAATAGCTCAAAACCTAGGTATATAAGGTCATATTGGATGAGGCTAAATGAAAGAATCTCTAGGATATGGAAACAAGAGCTTTATCTTGTGTGATTGTTGTTCTAAGTGTACTATGTTATTTCTCTTCTCTTTTATTGCCCTTTGGTTAAGATATGGAAACCAGAGTTTTATCTTGTAATTGTTGTTCTTAATGTACTATGTTATTTCTCTTCTCTTTTATTGCCCTTTGGTTAATCTCATATTGCTACTGTGTCTGACTTTGTTACCTGGTATATTGTGCATACATTTATTTATTTGAAATAGGAAAGGGAGCCAGTGAAAACAAGATGATTGGGAGGGGTGGGGGGAGAGAAATCGGGACAAAACATGAGAAGGGGTATCAATGCGTGAGAAGTAATGCACCTACTACCTGATGAAGGTAACTGTAACCCCTTTATACATTACCCCGACAATAAAAAAATAATAAAAAGTAAAATTGCTTTTACTTCAATGCTATTATTAATAAGATCTCTTTCTCTCTCCCTTCCTCCCTGTCTGTCTCTTCCTTTTGGTGGTGAATTGGAGATAAGAGTCTACTAAACTTTATCCTGCCTGGGCCAGCTGTGAACCACAATCCTCAAATCTCACCCTCCTGAGTAGATTGGTTTACTGGCATCAGCCACTGGCTCTTCTCCTTTGTTTTTTTTTAATCATTATTATTTATTTAATTACCATTCTTCTTTGTTTTTTTTTCTTTTAGTCCTGGGCTTGAACTCAAGGTCTAGGCACTGTTTTGAATTTTTTGCTGAAGTCTAGTGCTCTACCACTTTGACCCACAGTGCCACTTTTGGTTTTTGAGTGGTTAATTGGGGATAACAGACTCAAAAGGGACTTTTCTACTTGGGCTTCCTTCGAATCACAATCCTCAGATCTCAGCCTCTTGATTAGCTAAAATTACAGGCATGAGTCACAAAATTTTCTCTGTCTTTTAAAGTTGAACCCCTTCATTAATGATTACTGTTCTCGGCTTTCTTTGTTTTTTTCTCCCCCTCCCACCCCATTCTCAGATTTTTTTTATGGCAGCATCGTGAAATACTCAATAACACTCAAAGCTCAATGCAAACCAATGTTATTAGTGTTATGGGGAACTCCTAAATACGTCTACTGATTCATTCACACAGCCTCAACAGGTCCCCAAATCTTCTTGTTGGCTCTCCTCTTCTCCAAGGCGCAGCTCATCTTGTCACCCTAGTGTCTCTCCATGCTGGCTTTTACATCACTTTTCTTATCTTAATTACTTTGCCCTTTACAATGAACTTTTATTCCTTTTTTTTGAATCATTATTTCAGCATTTGGAAAGAACAGAACATAGTTTGTGGTTTAACAGATTTATATGCAATAAAAGTTTACTTTTTAGAACTTTTAAAATTTGAAAAAGGGTAATTCTCCGACTTCCATGACTACAATTGAATTTCTAAATGCTATGATTCCCCAAATCAAGACACGAAGATGCACAGATGTGCTTATTAAAATAGAAGTTTGAGGAAATCATCCTACATATTAGGTACATGTGAGGGGGAAAAACAGGACTTTCATTTATATCTATTGGGCTCTGTAGCCAGATTTTTTTCCACAGTAGTGTGTGTTGGAAAAATATAGTCGAGTGAAAGTGGTAATATAAAAAAGAATCAAGTCATAGCTAAATATGAATGAATTTGACCTTCAAGGTAAAAATACCCTTAAAGACTTCTTTGTTTCTATGAAATCAAAATAAATTTCATGTCTTTCAAAATGTCCCACAGTATTTCTCTCACAGTCTGGATTAGTTCTTGCTCTTTGTAATCATTATTTCATTCAATTGTCTCATTTCTTCAGTGCAGAAGAGAAAATCACAGATAAATTAAAAGTTTATTATTCTATGTAAATCCTCAGATATTTCAAATAAATATGTAGACACATAAGCTTTAAATAGCTATAGAATATTAATATAGAATATTACATATCTATAGAATGAATACTAAATATAGAATAATCAAATATTAAGTATCTATAGAATAATCTACATTTACCCTCTATGTACATAGAATATCCTATATTCTAGACTTGATTTCAGCAATAGTCTATATTCTAGATTTGAACATAAAAACTAATATGTAGCCATCATAAAACCTTCATTGTTATTTTTCCTCAAATGATTATCCTTCAAACTTCATGTTTTTTACCAAGATCAAGTTCCATCTGGATCAGGAGACATTAAAGTAATCCCTAGGACAGCACTTTCTATTCAGTCAGAAATATTTAGACCTACTTGACAGAACTGAATTCACTCTCAGTTGATGTGTATGGTTCCAGCAAAGACTGAACTGAATTCATTGTCAGCTGATGTGTATATGAGCCAGCAAAGACTGGACTATTTCTTTGTCAGACTTGCCTCTTATTTCTAAGGACAGAGCCTCAAGCATTTTAAAGCAAGATCTTTGCAAAGATAGTGATTTGGGAGATATTCTTTGGGGATCTATAGTATTTTCTCTCTTTCACTCTTTCTCCTACCTGTTTTGCTCATAGAATACGTGGTAGTAGCACCTAGCATTTCATCTTGAAAACAGTCATCAAACCAGTCAGAACAGGATATGAATCCTCAATTAATGCATAACAAATATTTCCCATACTTCACAGCTTAATGAGCATAGTAATTCATGATCCTTATGTGTCAGTGTAAGGTAAGAGGAAAACATTAACTCTCACATTGCAATTGGCAGTTTCAATTTCCTTTTTTTGGACCAGTGATTTACCTCCAGTTCTCAATGTGTCATGAACTATATGGTTTTCTAGTTAACTTCCTCAGAACAAGAATTCAAGAGAGAGAAACAATGGTTTTCGAGTTAATTTCCTCAGAACAAGGATTCAAGACAGAAAAAAAAAACAATGATAGCAAACACCAGAGACAAATATTTAACAAGAAGTTTTCTTTTCCAGTCTTTGGAATAACTATTGAGCCCTTACCTACAATTTTATCAGAGACCTCTATGATTCCAGTAACATTTTCAAGAAGATACGAGGCTTTCATCTCAGATTAAGTTTTAGAATGATCATTTGTTCTTGTTACAACAGCATTCCACTACCAGTTGCCAAAAATTTTTATCAGTTAGATATTGCTGCATAACAAATTTTCCTCAAAACAACTTTAGTACTTCAGAACTTTTAGAAGCATAAGAATGACAAATTTTATTATAACAGTCAATGAGGAATTGGTAAATAGTTGAACTGTGTGAGATTCTGGCCCAAGACCTCTCATGAGTAACATTCTTGGCTCTACTAGGAGAGGAGAAGTGATTTCCTAGTTCATTTATATGATGGCTGTAAGGCCATCTTTTTCATACCAAGTGGCCTCTTTCGGGGCTACACAACATTTCAGACTAAGCAAGAATGAGAAATAGCAGGAAGGACTGTTTGTAACAGAGCAGCTGTGGTCTTGGGAATGAGTTTATAATTGGTCACTTAGACTGGCCTTAGTATAATTTAGGTGATGCTACAGGTATGTCAACATTCAAGAGACCATGATAATTAAGAAATTGGACACTGATTGCCACAAGTTCTCTGCCATAGACAGAGCTCGAGTAATAAGAGGGGTGGCATGGTAGGAGGTGGAGAGGAGCAGAAGGGTAATAAGTCAAAGAACTCAGTTGGATCTTTACCTCTAGATGAATACAAAGGAACAGAATGATGGCATATACAGAAAATAATTTTGCTTGAAAACAGTTTTGCTTGAAACAATATGACCACTTAAAACAATATCAAACACAATGATATCTTACTATCCAAGACTCTTACTAATCCCGTTCTAGAGTAGAGTTTGACCCTCTGTCACTAGACACTGGGTGACAGATATGAAATCACTTAACCTTTTATGGAGTGTCAATCATTTCTCTACCCAGTGTCATATTTGAAAAAATAGGAGAGAATAAAATTCTCTTTTTATGGACAATTGTACTAATGGATTTGTTTTTCTCTAAAATGTCAGACTGCCACATACATGTGTCTTAAATACTTGGTGTTAGGAAATAACCTGAGGGAGCCCATTAATTTCTTGAAATACCTAGATTTCTAGGGACTAAATGGGGGAAGAGGTTGGAAAAATGGGTTTCTGGGCTTCTCCATGTCTGCTAATTTAGAGAATTCTTTTTCTTCTAGGAGTTTTCCAGAATATTTTACCTATACTGATTCTTTTTCCTTCTTATGTCTACATCTAGGTCCTACAACTAAGATCTACATATAAAAAGTGATCAAGGGCTGAGAGTGTAGCCTAGTGGTAGAGTACTTGCCTAGCATGCCTGAAACCCTGGGATTGATTCCTTGTCATTACCTAGCATGCTTGAAGCCCTGGGTTCGATTCCTTGGCACCATATATGCAGAAAAAGGCAGAAGTGGTGCTGTGGCTCAAGTGGTAGAATGCTGGCCTTGAGCAAAAGAAGCTTAGGGATAATTCCAGGCCCTGAATTCAAGCCCCAGGACTGGTAAAAAAATAAAGTGACCAACTATTACTACCACAACATAGCCAAAATGAATTTAGCTAAATGTACTAAATAACCACTTGGGATTCATTCAGATTTAGGGGACAGACATGGGTTGGTGTATATATGCTAGGTATTTCAAAAAGGTTTGAAGTTATTATCAAAGCATTTGAACAGGGGCCAGGAGTTTGGCCTAGTGTTAGAGTGCTTGCTTAGCATACATGAAGACCCGGGTTCGATTCCTCGGTACATACATAGAAAAAAGCCGGAAGTGGTGCTGAGGCTCAAGTGGTAGAGCTCTAGCCTTGAGAAAGTCCAAGGATAGTGCTCAGGCCCTGAGCTCAAGCCCAGGACTGGCAAAAAAAAAAAAAAGCATTTGAACAGATTCTATGTATTTAGACAACTTCTTCAGCAATTGAGTTCCTTAGTATCAAATTTCAACTTGCTTTTGAAATAGCAGAACTCTAGTTTCTCAGTGCATTTTAGTGTTAAAAGATTTCTGATGGTAATTGAGAACTGAGTATATCGAAGAGCCTTTCAGCCCCCAATTTAATTTAACTATTTCTTGGAGGTAAGAAAAGAAAATTAGTAAATGGAAGGGGCAGAGTGGATATGTATGCTCTTTATTTGCCCTCAGGCGGACAAAGGCTGTCTGACAGGAGATAAAAAATTATTTGAAATCCAACTTGAATTGATGCCACACAAATGAGTAGACTGGACAAATCTAAACTTAAGTATTTTCTCATGTCAAAATTAATAAGGGCCATTCATACTTTGAAGGTTATTTGTCTGAGATCATTAGTTTCTTCGTTAATTCATGTCTTTCAGAATTTTTTTAAAGATAAAGATTCTTAAAAAAAAAAAACTTTGATTCCTTGATACCAGCAGACATATTGAATAAGGCTCCTAATATCTCATTTTAGGGGACATTATAATTATCTAGCATATAAGCATGTACATTTTTTGTCCCACAGGAAGTCTCAATAGACATAATTAATAGAAAAATTATTCCACTCTAGTAAGAACATTTTTTCTCTTTTCCAGTTGAGCACATTTTTTCCTGATTAATAATTCTTTCTGAGTAAAAATATTGTCCAATATAATCAGGTTTAAATTTTTTTTCTATTCTAGACAACTAAGGTATAGTGATAATGTTGACTGGATTTCATAGCCTGTTATAATGATGTGCTTAACTGTCATGAATGACAATATAAACCTTTCCTCTTGCAGTCTGGAGGAATTGTTTCCAGGCTTGATAAAATATCACTCATATTAACATACTCGGCATCTTACATTTGTTACCTCTCACAGTTCTCATTTTTCTGCAGGTGTTGTTGTTATTCATATAAGTATGGAGATATTCTTTGTCACTTGCTTGATTAAAATAATGGAAAACATACAGTGAAAAGAATATTTCAGTACAATTCACTCATTAGCATAGCAGCCTTTTATGAGCATCCTTCTTCCACTCGCTTCACAGATAATATTAGTCTGTGTTCTCAGAGGTGATTTACAAAACTCATTAAAGATATGGAAATTATTTTAGAAACTTATCTCAATTGAATTTAGAAGTTATGGTAAATCCTACATCTGGTTTCAAGTAGTAAATGTATCATGTGAAGTGAAGCTCTTCCATAAACACGAAAGATGAAATTTGGACTTCAAAAAACAGACCAAATTTCAACCCTTTCTGTGTCCTCTTCCAAGATTTACATTAATAAAATATAATCATGCTACTTGAGAAAGAAAACGTGCAAGAGCCTATGAGGTTCTAGTTAGTGGACCAGTTCTGTCATTTTTCGGTTTTGAGAATGATCTGTTTGCACTCACAGATAATTGTTAGTTTGAAAAAGAAAGATGGCATTATGAATAGCACACAAAAGATGTCTGCATTTTCTATTGCTTTGTCCATTATTAATATTTCTTGTGGAAATAGTCATATTAATCATATTTCATTAGTTCACTGTGCATTGATAAAATGGAAGGTTTGAATCAAGCTAACTGTATAAAGTGAAAGGTAGCTTTATCCTAGTTTGGAGTTCAGAGACTTAAGCCTGGATAGTTTTACTGGTTCAATCTTCAGGGAGAACCATGTAGTGGGAGAAAGGTAGAAGTACATGTGAGAAGGGGAAATTATATCACTATAGGAAGCCAGAAAGGCTAGGCTCCCATAGGCCCTCTAAGACATGCTTACAGTCGAGTAAGTCTAGTCCCTTTTTTTCAGTATGGCCACGTGTGCTCTGATGACAACCACATTCTAACTACAGCAGATGCTGAAACGGAATTCCTTTAAGGTCACATTCTCTTTGATTTTGAACTGTCAACATTTATTTCTGTACTCAAACACTCAACATTTCTTCCATCACTTTTTCAATTATATTCCTCTAACTCCTAATGTATCTGAGTTTCTATGGAGTTAGGTAGCATCTAAGCTGGATGGTCTTAGGCGTGTATTTATCATCAGTCTCTTTTCTACAGGCCCTAAACATTAGGTTTCATTTCTCTACTTGGATGACTATACAAGCACCATGTTTGTCACTGTGCTAGGCAATGCATTGTGTTCTTTATACTACAAATAGGATAAAGGATATAGAGGGAAAAATCAATAGAGATATTGGTTGCCAGCAAGAAATGAGTGAGAAGTGAAAAGAACCAATGCATTAAAAAGTTTAATATCAGTTTCTTCATCTCAGAAACATGGATAGGATCACAGCTTTATTGGAGCAGAGTCAATAGATTTTTTATCTCAAGTTATTTCTTTCCTTCAGACTCTTCTTTATTGTCTTTCCCATGTGGCTAGTAGGCTAGCCTTACTATCTATATTGAATTCATGTATGTGAAAATAGATTTTAACTTTGTTTCCACCTTTGTGATTTTTTGAATAAACAATCCAGTTTCATGTAGTTGCAAACTCAGAAAAGTCATCTGAACTTAACTGACGAGGAAACTGATGGAAGTAAGTCACATGAAAATCATTAATGAGTCATTAATGCTCTTAAAATTCATCGTATATATGTGTATGTGATATATATATATGTATAGAGAGAGAGAGAGAGAGAGAGAGAGAGAGAGAGAGAGAGAGAGAGAGAGAGAGAGGCACGTACACAGAATTGAGTCTTTTTTGTGTTGTCCTTAAATGCAAGCGATCAGCCACCTTAATTACAAAGTAAAGGAGTTTTACATAACAAAATGTGCACACATTTATTCATCTTTGAGAAAATTCAAATTACTGCCTACTCACTAGCTTTCCAAGATGGTGATAAGAAGCAATAGATATTTATATTTTTTTCTTCTGACTAACAGTGGATCATCATGCTCTCTGTATAAATCATTCCTATAGGAACTCTAGCATCATGGTTTACAGACTAGATATTTTGGGGTATGATGGTCATTGCAGATAAGTAGGATATGCCTGATATGCTCATAGCGATTGAAATTTTCACACAATAAGTTATACTGAGTATGCATAATGCCTGTTTTGTTCCTGGAAAGGCTTATTGATAAACACTTGATTATTCACACTAATTCTTTGTCCTTAATTCTAAAGACATTCTTTTGATGATAAATTGATATATATATGTATATATATATATATATATATGGTAACAGACTTAGGCATTTTTTTCAGATGAGTAGACAATTATAATTGCCCTAAGCTGATTTGCAAGCTGTTTGGATTTAAGTTTTCTTTCTGATATTTAAATATGTATCTCTTTCTCTTATTCTTCTTGAACGTGTTAAAATATAAATATCCCTGAAAATGTCACCATAGACTGCTCTGTGTTCCTCTGGAGCACACTAGGTGCCTTTATGACATTTATATTTTCAGCAGTAAACACAGTGGCCCACTTATGTACTCAGAAAATGTGCTGACATGATTATGGAGTACTTTTTAAAAATTATCTTCTTAAAAATTTGTTACAACAGCTTAAGCTCTAAATGGATATCTTGTTTTTGATGGTTCAGGCCTTTCCAAGGAAATCCACATAGATTTTCTTTCACCTCTCAAATTATCATCCTTAGTCAGAATTGATTAAGGATCTCTCTGAGCTCCTTTACCTTGTACACACTGTGCAAAGCAACTTTAATCAACAGTTTTCTTCTTGAAAAGAGTCTTGAATCTAGCAGATAAGCAATGGTCCACTCTGAGGAGATCCAGGACAAATGTTCCATTTGTAAATGAAGAGGGAAGATGGTGGAGAATGGAATGAGGGACTCCAGATGTGCCTTGGATTTGGATCTTCATTCAATTCTGAAAAGGAAAAAAAGACTAAATACTTATGGCTACCCATGGGGTTGATTCTACGGCCCAGAGGTACTCAAAAACCTTACATAATATGACATGGTATTCACATATAATCTATGTACATCCTCTCATTCACTTTCAATCAGCTCTAGATTCCTTCTAATATGAATGCAATGTAAATACTATGCAAATTGTTGTTTTACTGTATCATTCAGGCAATAATTACCAGAAGGAATGTGTCCATATTTAGCACAGATGCATTTATTTCTAAAGTTTTCCACCACTGTTGGTTAAATACACAGATACAGAGCACCTGATACAGAAGAAGGTTGATTATATTTCTTCTAGAAAAGAAAAAAAAATATATATATATATGTATACTTCTAGAAAAGAAAACATATATATATGTATATATCATTTTATGTCTTTGTCACACCCAGAGATTTTCAATCCTTCTTTGGAAATTGGTGAGCATACTGAATACCTGAGCTGGGAGTGTGGCATTCCTTTCCTCTTCACAGCCTAATTTATGTCTATAATTAAAATTTATTTAGGATCTTGTACTTAAATTCTTTCCTTATGCCAGCTTCAATTCAACTGTGTGGAGAGATCAATTAAAATGCTTCTATCACATTTAAGAAACTGAACTTCATAAAAGTCTTAAAAGAATACCCAAACATTTAAAATGTTAAAATGATGTTAATAATAGAGATAATAGTGTGTTTCAGCAAATAATGTGAGTATGGATGATATTAAGCCATCTGTGGCAATTATTTTCATAGTAATTTTATAATACAGCTCCCGCATTACTCTCTACTATAGCTCAAGCTTAACAATGCCTTTCCAGAATTATATATAATATGCATGTATATATAATGTGTGTATATGTATAATTTCTTCAATTAGGCAAACAGACTTGTGATGGTAATGGATATGATGTTTCCAACTTTTCTTTGCTGACTGCAAATGAGTTATTTGACCTTGGCAAAAGTTTGTTCTATTTTGTACTGAGGAGAGAATGAAATAGCAAACAAAATTTATCACATAATTTACTGAATCTCTCCTTATAGTGAACTATGAAACTTGAAGATCAAGTTTTGAAGTTTTTACAGGGACACTTAAAAAATTTTTTTAAAAAAAGGGATCAGTCAGGGCTGGGAGTTTGGCCTAGTGGTAGAGTGCTTGCCTAGCATGCAAGAAGACCTAGGTTCGATTCCTCGATACCACATACATAGAAAAAAAGCTGGAAGTGGTGCTGTGGCTCAAGTGGTAGAGATCTAGTCTTGAGAAAGTCCAAGGACAGTGCTCATGCCCTGAGCCCAAGCCCAGGACTGGCAAGAAAAAAAGTAAAATTTTAAAAAAGGATCAGTTAATGTATGGAAATTCGTAGTTAAGTTTTGAAGCATTTGTCTTAAATAAAATGTCATGCTGCTTTTGTTGTAGAATATACTGAGCTTGTGAGCTCAATCTAAACCTGGGAGTTAGTATCATCTCTTATATTATTCTTAAGATCCTAATACTTTTAAATAAAATAGTATTCACTCAGTTTTAATATTCACCCAGTTTCCATCTGTCAGTTGTATAATGCTTACTTGGAATTAAAGGGCAAAATCAGAGAAAAGAATAAGAATGAAATTTGCTAAATAATAATATACTGGTGGCATATATAAATATTCATTGTTTAAAAATAAATGGTGGAAGTGTACCACAGTAATACACGTAAGATATTTTATCTGAAAACATAGGCTGACCTCCAAAAAGGAGTGAATCTGAACTAATACTACCATGTTGAGTGATTAATATACTTTTATATATTTTTCTCTTTTTTTAACTGAGTCATTTAAAACATGTTTTTATTGTTTATAACTTGAATCCTTGGGTGTTTCATTCTTTAAAAGTCTTCTATGGTGTTGCTGTAATTTTTTGAATATTTTATGCTCACACAAAATGCAAAAAGTTCTTGGATAACTAGAACAAGCAGACACATTATTTATTTTGCATTATAGGATATATGAATATTTTAGACTTTATACCACGGAAGATGTCACTTGAAGTAGAATTTATTTCTGCTTTTGTCAGTAAGTTCACAACCCAAATTCTGAAAGCTAATGATACTGTAAATTAAAAATTCCTTATATGAATTTGACATGTTGCCAACAAAGCAGAAGTTTAGAGTTTAAATAGATATGAGATATTTGTTTTGTAGAAAGCAACACATCATAATTAGTATACATTCAGAATTTTCCTAGAAGAGGATCAAAATAGCTCAAAAGCTATGTGCATATGACCGTAAGAATGGCACTAAGCAAAATGAACTCCAGAATATGGAAACAAGAGGTTTATCTTTGTGATTGCTGTGAAGTTATTGCTTTACTCTTATTGTTTATTTCCCCCTTACGGTTTATCTCCTGTCCTTGGTTTAGCACCTGTCCTTGTTGTATCTGACTTTGATACCTGGTATATTATATATACATTTGTTTATTTGATTTAGGAAAGGGAAGGGGAAAACGAAGATGAGACAAGAGGACAAAAGGTGAACCAATTTAACAGTGATATTCACAAGACAGTATGTTGGAAAGAAGCTTCACAACTTGAGAGGGGGTCATGAGAGGGAAAGTAGAAGAAAAACATGGGAAGGGATAACAATGTTCAAGAAGTAATGTACTCACTATCTTTTGAATATAACTGTAACTCCTCTATATTATCACTGATGATACAATTACAATAGTGGGTTGGTTATTTTTTAATTTCATTTAAAAATAAAGTTGGTATACAATGAAATAACTTCATGGGAGTAGCTTTGCAAAAACTCCTTTGAAATACTCATTTCCGGCATCTGCTTTTGGTTGTCTTGGTAAAAGAATTCAAGCCACCTGTAATCATAGCTACTTGGGAGGCTGTGATCTGAGGATCATAGTTGAAAGCCAGCCTAAGCAGGAAAGTCCATGAGAATTTTGTCTCCAATTACCCAACAAAAAGCCAGAAGTAGGGGCTGGGAGTTTGGCCTAGTGGTTAAAGTGCTTGCCTAGCATGCACGAAGACCCAGGTTCGATTCCTTGGTACCACATACTTAGAAAAAGCCAGAAGTGGTGCTGAGGCTCAAGTGGTAGAGCTCTAGCCTTGAGAAAAATCCAAGGACAGTGCTCAGGCCCTGAGCTTAAGCCCAGGACGGGCAAAAAAAAAAAAAAAAAAAAAAAAAAAAAAAAAAGCCAGAAGTAGAGCTGTGGCTCAAGTAATAGAACACTAATCTTGAGCTAAAAAAGCTAAAGGACAGCTCTAAGGTGCTGAGTTCAAACCCCCAGGACTGAAACACACACACAAAAAGGCATTCAAGTGGTAAGTGCCATAAATTGCATTCTTCCCCTTCCAGGATGGGAATCAACTATTGAATACTAATTGATTAGACTAAGCTTCTCCTTTCCTGAGACCTATAAATCTGGTGAAGAAAGGCAAGTATCCTGATCTCAGCTCTTGCTTTTATTCAAAGGTATAAAGATGTCAGAAAAAGATGTCTTGCTACCTCATTCCACTGGATGGGGGTAGATGGCTGCCCATCTAATCTCTGGAAGGCCTCTGTATGTTTATTGATTACATTGGTAATACACTGAGACAGAGAGGGACTTGGCTTGAAACACCGCACCAAACATTTGGGAGTTAGTGAATTCAAACAGAGCCCGTCACAGGATACTGGGCCTCCAGCTCTGAGCAAGAAGCATCAAAGTCAGAAGAGCATCATTTATCAACATATAGGTGTGGAGATAAAGATAGGAAGTTTCAAGGAAAGGTATTTATCACAAGATATTGTTCGATTAAGCTGGCTTTCTTTTGGTTGTGACAGATGATTGATGTGCAATAGATGTAATGTTGTCAAAAAGATGTTCACCCTCCCTAATGCTGACTGCTCACTGCCCCATTATTAAACAGCCTCATTCTGATTGCCTGCCCAACAAACTCTTGCTCATGACTATTAGGCAATAAACACACAGGAAAAGGAGTTGTCAGAAGCACACACTAGGCTTTTACAAATGTCAAGGGGAAGAGCCAAATTGCATTAAATGCAATGTATCAAATAAGCAATACCAAAAATACATATAAAGCAGTAATTGGAAAAACATACATTTCTGTAACTTCTATGATTAGATGATCTTCTCCTTGAGGAAGATGATTAATCTGGGAAACTGATGATGGATTTCAACTTAAAAATTCATTGGAAAGCTGAATAATACATTCTGTTCTTTTGCAATTGTTGTTACTGTTTCTTTGAGGGAAGGTTTTGCTGTACAGGTCAAGGTCAAGAGTAGCCTTGAACTCGTGAGCTTTCTGTGTCAGCCTTGGAAGTGCTGGGATTGTTATGTTTGAATCAGCTTTGTATATTTGATTTACACACACACACACACACACACACACACACACAGGTGGAAGTGGAGAGGAGGAGAGGGATCCTTACATTTTGAGTGAGTTGAAGAAGGGTTTTTTTGGAGGGGGGTGGGGGATTTGTTTTCTTTGGGGGTTGAGGACATTTGCAGGTTTTATTGACCATGCTTCAGGTAAAGGAAAAGTGGTAAACATAGGAAGATATGGAGGAAAGCACTTTCTAAGAGGATAGCAATTCTCTGTGACTCTGAAATCATTGAGTACCCCTCAGCTTTCATTCTCTGCTATGAAAGAGTCTGGGTTAGGGTAAGGAATTCAGGGTACAATCCTTGGACACATACATTTAAAGAATATAAAAATGTGTAACATTCAAAAGAATTGTTAATGCAATTGTTTTTCATTAGTTGGCACTCTTAAACAAAAGTCCTATGATTCACCCCAAAACCAAATATCTGTAATTATTCTCCTTTGGCCAAAGAGTATATGCACAAAATATTGTACATAAGTTCGCAGATCAATTAATTTTTCACAAACCATCTCAGTCCTTGAAACCAGCATTTAGGTAATATATAGGGTATGAAAGCTAGATTCAGAGCCTCTGAGCCTCTGGTATTTTCTGGTATTCTTTTTATTTAATTTAGCAAAACTAAAGCAGAGTACTGGCATGCAGAAAATTACACAGCTTCAGAGTGTCTTTGTATTATAAGACAAATAGGAAAACCCTGAGATGGTATGTAGTTCAATGACTGAATACAATGGGGTTCTGTATCTGAATTAGGAACAGTCAATTTTTAGGGAAACTATAGTTTTGGGGGTTTGTGGTTTTTTTCCTTTTCTTCCTTCCTCCCTCCCTCCCTCTTTCCTTTCTTCCTCCCTGCCTCCCTCCTTGCCTCCCTCCCTCTTTCCTTCTTTCCTCCCTTCCTTTTTTTTCTATCATACTGTGTGTTTTTTGTTTACTGTTCTTTTTTGTTTACATTTTTATTATTGTAAAGGTGAGATATATAGAGAAGGGGTTACAGTTACATAAGTCAGATAAAGCGTACATTTCTTTTTGAACAATGTTTCATCCTTTCCCTCACTCTATCCCAATTGTTTGTTAACTATTCTTTTTTTAAAAATAATTAAATTTTTGTTAACTGTTCTTAATGGCATAATTAATGTATGGTAAAAGTTTCAAATAAAGAAGCAGGTATGTAGTGAAAATTCTCTCCCTTTTCCCAGGCCATCCTTTATTCTGAATTCTCCTAGATTGGGACCAGCTGTAAATGATTCCAAGGATATACCACACACACAGGCAGCATATATGCATATGCACTATACCCTTTCCTTATTTATACTGTCTATATATGACACTTAACATTTTTGTATCTTGGAGCAGGGTATGGTGGTACACTTAAAATCCTAACTAAGAGAGACTTAAGCAGGACGACACTGAGTTTGAGTCCAGCTTAGGCTATACAGGGATACTCTGAAAATTTGTACAGCATTCCATACTTTAGATAAGAATGAAAATGCTATGACTGGGAGGGAGTAGGGAGAAGGAAAGGGGAATAAAAACATGAGAAGGGTATTAACATTTGAGATATACCCACTACCTGACAAAAGTAACTGTAACCTCTACACATTACCACAACAATAAAATATAATTTAAAAAATATTGTAGCTGGACATAAGGGCTCATGCCTGTAATCCTGGCTACGTAGGAGGCTGAGATCTGAGTTCAAAGCCATCCTGGACACAAAAGAACCTGAGACTTTTATCTCCGGTTAACCTCAGAAAAATAGGAAGTAGGGTTTGGCTCAAGGATAGGGCAGTAGCCTTGAGCTGAAGAGCTCAAGGACAGCTCCCAGGCCCAGAGTCCAAGCCTCATGACCCCCCAAAAATTATTGCTGGAGTGATGTACAAAGAGGGATTACAGTTACATTCATCAGGTAGTGGGTACATTACTTCTTGAACATTGTCACCTGTTCCCATTTTTTCTCCCCTTCCTATGTTTTTCTCTCATTTTCCCTTCCCGAAACCCTCCCACTTATCTTGTTCTTCCCTTTCTGGTATTCTTCTGTACCTATATTTCTCTTTTCCCTAAAGGTTGCCAAAATTTTGCCAAAATATATTTCTACACGATCATGTAATTTTTTATTCTTGATTCTGTTGATGTGCTGTATTACATTTATTGATCGATTTATGCATGCTTAGCCATTCTTTCATTTCCAGAATAAAATCAACTGGATTGTGGAGTCTGATCTTTTACTGTGTTACTGAATATTGTTTGCAGGAATTTTATTGCCTTTTTTTTCTTAAGTCCATTTCCTTACAAATGGGGCTACAGTCATTCCTTCTGATGGAAGCATACAATTCTATTGTGCATATATACCATATTTGCATGATCCATTCATCTACTGGGTTTCTTCCATGTCTTAGCTATGGTAAATAATTCTGCAGCAAATATAGCCATGCTGGCTGACAGCTTTAGTGTGGCCTTGTTTGTGAACATTTGGGTAAATCCCCAGAAGTAGGATTTCTGGGTCATAGGGAAGGTCTATGTTTAGTCTTGAGAGACAGCCAGACTGCTTTCCAAAGTGGTTGAACCAGTTTACAGTTTACATTCCCACCAAAAGTGTGGCCACATCCCTGCCAGCATCTGTTATTATTTGTTTTCTTGATAATAGCCATTCTAACTGGGGTAAATCTCAGTATCAATTGAATTTGCATTTTTATGGTTAGAGATGTTGAATATTTCCTCGTGTGTCTATTGTCCATTATTATTTCCTCTCCAGAGGAGTCTCTTTTTAATTCTTTAATGCATTTATTAATCGAGTGGTTGTTTCTTTGGAAATTCGTAATTGGAGGGTTTGATTTTTTGAGCTATAGGTATATTTTTGATATGAGCCCCTTGTCTGTGTACAGCTAATGAAGATCTTCTCCCAGTCTGTAGCTTTTCTATTTAGCTAGCTAGCTATGTCTTTTGCCATGCAGAAGTTCTGCAGTGTAATATAATCCCATTTATTCAGCCTTTCTGGATTAGTTTGTTCTTTTTCTGATTAGTTATTCAAAAATTTACACTTATGTTTATCAAGGATATTGGTCTTTAATTGTGTATTATGTGTATGTATGTATATGTATATATGTGTGCTGGTCCTAGAGCTTGATCCCAGGACCTCAGTGCTTTATCCCTGAAACTTGCTCTCAAGGTTGTTGCTTTATTAACAGAAATGTTTAAGTGGTTTGCATCTTTTTGGTTCCATTGGGGTAAGTTGAACATTCATTTCTTCTTTTCCCTTTGTGGTAATCCACACTGTTAATGATTTTCCCCTAGCCTCTCACAAAGGTCAGCTCAAAATTCAAAGTAAAACAATTCCTGAATAATGAAAATGGTGTTTATAGTGTCACTCAGCAAACATGAATAAAACGAAGAGTGTCTATGTATATAAGCATCTGATACTTAGGACCTTTCAATCTACATGAATTTTCTGCTTCTAGATAATTGGCTGATCAGTTTCCATTTCTATGATCTGCCTCATGTCCTTTTGGTCAGTTACTCAAAAAGATTATTAGCCTGATTGTTCTGTTTTTGTTCCAAAAACATTCTTAACAAAGGAAGACCATAGTTAGGGTCATTTTACATGAGAGGCAGAAAGTGTAAATTAAAATAAAATGGCAGAAAGATTTTGAACTCAGACAATGACAGATGTTGTCGGAGTTGTGGAGAAAAAGGAACCCTACCGCACCTCTGGTGGGATTGTAAGCAAGTTCTACCACTCTGGAAAGCAGTGTTGAGATTTCTTAAAGTACTGAAAATTGACCTTCCCTATGATCGCGCCATACCACTTCTGGGCATCTATCCTGAACACCATAACCCAGGATATGAAAAGGACACCTGCTCAGCTATGTTTATCTCTGCACTATTCACAAAAGCCAGGTGATGGAAACAATCCAGATGCCCTACTGTAAATGAATGTGCCCTACTGTAAATGAATGGATACAAAAAATGTGATATATATACATATATATATATATATACAATGGAATTTTACATAGCCAACAGATAAGATAAAATAATGGCATTTGCAGGGAAGTAGATGAGTCTAGAGCAAATCATGTAGAGTGAGACAGGTCAAGACCAAAGGAACAAAAGGCACAAGGTACCCTTAATATGTAGCTATTAGATCCAAAGAGTGCAAGAGTGAGGACTCAATAGTTGCATACCCAATGCTATGGACATGGTACTGGATATATAAACAAAACTACATAGATGTAAAAACTTATGACTCTATAGACATAAAGTTTTATTACATAGATTAATATGTATCTATGATATACAAACCCTTAGCCTAATTTTGATTATGTTCTAAAATCTAAGTGCCAGTGATTGTATAAAGAGATTCCCTTCTTGAATACTTGTTTGTTAAACTCATCATTTGAAATATGATATAAAAATCAATGTTAATAAATTCTTTAATAATAATAAAAATCTGACATTCCTCTGTTCTTGCATAAGGCTTCTAAGCAAGTTTCATCACAGACTTGTTTTTCATCTGTAATTTAGTATATATAATACAGATATAAATGAAAAAAAATAAAATGGCAGAAAATGTGGGAGGTGTGGGGGGAGGAAAGGGGGTCAAAAACATGAGAAGGGGTATCAATGTTTGAGAAGTAATATACCCACTACCTGACAAATGGAACGGAAACCCCTCTATAATTATCCCAGCAATAAAATATAATTAAAAAGACAGAAAATGTAAGATTGTTACATAGAAAGTTTTTTTTAATTCCTTTAACATAAGTGACACTATGAAGTAAAAGCGTTTTGAAAGTTTGTACTTGCAGTGGAATTTGAATTGTCATGGCTGACGTCTTTTCTCTAGAGTCTATAGAAAATGATTATCACGACTTTTGCAAATGCCTTTCTAGATGTTTTTTATCACATGTATTTGTAAGTGCATTTCCAGAGGCAACAGCAAGGCCAGAGCCTTACCTGACCAAATCAACGTGAGATGTCCTTAAACTGCCTGCTCTCTAGGGACTCATGCTAATGGAACCTGGCACTGGTGTGGTTCCCTTTCGTTTCCCCTCACCCCATCCTCCTTTAGTAACCTGCCTGCAACATGTCTGGACATGATTTCAAGGGAGCAGGAAGCATGAAATATGTGTTGGTGGAAGCATAGAGAATGACCTACGTCATCCTTTCGTTCCTATTGGTGCAGACTTGCTTGATGTTTAAAGAGATATAAGCTATGTTACTATCTTTTTGCTAAAAAAGCAGTTGTCACTGGGCATGGTGGTTGAGGCCTAGCTACTCAGGGGGCTGGATCTGAGGATCAAGATTCAAAGCCAGCCTGGGCACAAAAGAACCTGAGACTCTTATCTCCAATTAACCTCATAGAAAATAAGAAGTGGGGCTTGGCTCAAGGGTAGGTTGGTAGCCTTAAGCTGAAGAGCTCAGGGACAACACCCAGGCCAAGTTTAAGCCCCATGACCTTCGGGGGGGGGGGGGAAGGCAGTTGTCAATCCCTTGAGACTCAAAGCCACTTTTCTATGTGCTTGGAGGAAAAACACAACAGTACTGGAGAACTTGTATAGTGGAAGCCTTTCTGTGTTGTGGCATCTATGGAATAGTTGTCAACCATCACAATACACATGAAAATCATGACAGGTTTTACTCTAAGTCAGGTCCATTTTATCAGTTCTTTTTTGGTGTAGGAGGAAAGTCAACTTGATACAAACCATATGTCCTAGTATAGGTTTGTCCTAGTATAGCATTTAGAAATAAATAACACAACACTCAAAGGTAGACATTTTGTTTTAGAAGAGGCTATAAATACAGACATAAAGCAAAAGGAATAGTGTTTTTTCTCTGCTTAAATCAGGTTCATAGTCATGAAGCATCTGTCAGCCTTTTTAAATTTCAAAGCTCACTGGGGAAGTAACTGGATTCCAGGACCATGACTTAACTTGTTTTTTGTAATGTATAGAGAGAGGGGTTAGAGTTATATTTGCCAGACAGTAGAGGTACATTACTTCTCACATATTGATACCCATTCTCATGTTTTTGTCCCCATTTCCCTCCCCATCCCCAAATGATGAACTTCTCCTCAAAAACTTATTTGAGCTTTCTAGATTTCATAAATTTCTTGATTTATCCAAGTGTTGGAAATTTACTTACCAGATGATATGTAGGCTAAACTGATCACAAAAGTACTCGTGATTGCTTAACTCTGGGCCTGGGTTCTGTCCGGGATCTTCTTTTGCTCAAAGCTAGCACTCTACCACTTGAGCCACAGCTACTTCTGGCTATTTGGTGATTTATTAGAAATAGGAGTTGTTTCTGCCAGGGATGGCTTCAAACCAGTATTCTCAGATCTCAGCTTTTAGAGTTGCTAGGACTAAAATGCTTGGCACTATTTCTACCTCATTTTGCTTAACACGATAATCTCCATTTCTACTCATTTTCCTGCAAATGGCATCATTTCCTCCTCATCATGTCACTCTTTTTTTTTTTTTTTTGCCAGTCCTGTGCTTGAGCTCAGGGCCTGAGCACTGTCCTTGGACTTTCTCAAGGCTAGAGCTCTACCACTTGAGCCTCAGCACCACTTCCGGCTTTTTTTCTGTGTATGTGGTACTGAGGAATCGAACCCGGGTGTTCATGCATGCTAGGCAAGCACTTTAACCACTAGGCCAAACTCCCGGCCCCATGTCACTCTTTTATTTGTTCTTTTCCTCCTCCTCTTTTTCTTTTCTTGTTTCTCCTCCTTCTCCTCATCCTCCTTTTCTTTCTCCCTCTCATTATTCTTCTTTTTCCCCTTGTATTTGGGTGCTTACTATCTCTGAGCTTTGTCACTCAAGAATGGCACTCCAGGCCAGGCAGTTTGGCTTAGTGTTAGAGTACTTACCGAGCATGCACCAAAACATAGGCTTGATTCCTCAGTACCACATAATAGAAATAGCCAGCTCAAGTGGTAGAGCTCTAGTCTTGAGAAGCCCATGACAGTGCTATGGCCCTGAGTTTAAGCCCCAGAATTGGCAAAAAAAAAAAAAAAAAAAAAAAATAATAATAATAATTAAAAAGGCTCTCTACCAATTGAACCACACCTACATTCTATTTTTTGAGTAGTTAATTGGAAATAAGGTTCTCACAGATTTGACCGGCTGGCTGGCTTCGAGCCGTCATTCTCATGTCTCAGCCTTTTAGTAGAATATACAGGCATGAACAACCAGCAGCCACCATTATTCACCATGCTTCTTTCTGTCTAAATACTCCTTGGTGTATGTATGCCATAGTGCTTTTAATCCACTCATGTGATGAGAGGTATCTAGATTGATTTCATAGCTTGGCTCTTGGGAACAAGCTGAAATGGATACAGAAGTCCTTGGCTTTAGAATTTGAAATGCTGAGTTGCAGTTTTTCCTGTGCTTTTAAGGCTGTGGTTTGTTACCTATATTTTTCCCACTGTAAGCATTTATTACCTATAAATTTAACAATCACTCATGTTTTTGAGTTTTCTGTAAACACTCATTTTTTGATGCCAGTTATGTTAATGATTACAAAATCTACACTTCCTGCATTCCAGTTGATGATCATGATAACACATAGAAAGAATTTAACATTTTATATATCCATATTATGAAAGGAGGAAAAATCAGTAACTCTCAAATGACTGTGCAAATACAGCTCTTATTCCTAATAATGTTCCTAGAAGAAATCATCTAAATTGATAATTCTGACTTGCAACCATATTAATAGCTACCAAGCTGCTCTCCAGTGACTGGTCGCATTCCCGTCTCTGGGTACAGAAGAGCCCAGGCCTATTGAATCCCTAAGCTTTCCACTAGTTCCACAATAACTGTCAATATTAGCTGCATTTATGTCTTCAATTTTTTCTTGAAGCATAGAAAGGAATATTAATTGGAAAAAGACATATTTCTAAGTTCATGATTATATGATTGTACCTGGTAATTAGCTTCTCAGTCAATATTAGAAATATCATTGCTAAATTTAACCAACCAAATAGGAAAAGTCTTTTACTGGTGTATTTCTTCCATTGAGTAGCTTATTTGAGTACATATTATGTTCATTTCAGTTGTGGTTTATTTTTGTGCCAGTACCAGAGTTTGATGTCAGGGCCTCATGCTTTCTCTTGGCCACTTTTCCTCACACCAGGTACTCTTCACTAGAGCTGTTGCCTCCCATCTAGTATTTTTGCTGGTTAATTAGAGAAGGAGTCTTGCAGGCTTTTCTGTCTGGGTTGAACTTAAACTGCTGCTGTTCATGGCTCTGCTTTCTGAGTAGCTAGGATAACAAGTGTGAGCCACCAGCACTCAGCTGTGATGTTTTATTTTTAAATAACAACAAAAAACTTAGGTTTAAGAGACTTAATCTGTTCTAAGATAGAAGGACTACTTCCCTAGTGATGAAATTTAAGATGAGTCTCAAGCACCTAGTAAGAAACTTGATGATTTTTTCCTCTGATTTCTGTCTGTCATAATTCTTGAAGAAACATAGTTGGGAAGAAACATAGCCAATATGACACTAGTGTAGCTGATGATGATGATACAGTAAAAGGGAAGAGAACAATAGGAAAAAAAAAGACCCTGGCTTAAATCATGCAAAGCCTTTAAGCCTTAATTTTTCTGTCTATAAAATTAAGTTTTCTAATGATTGCCTACATATCAGGAAAGGTTGCCAAACAAACAAACAAACAAAAAACCCTAAAGCATTCCATTAAAAATGTATGTGGAAATTTTAATCCAAATAGAAAATGCTAAACAGTCAAGTTATTCAACATCACATACATAAACACAAATTGTATAATGTGAGGAAAATGTGTAATGTAACTATGCAAATACAAAAGGCAGCAATGTAAAGCTCCTGTTCTAACTGTCGGGAATGGAGCTTAAATTTCTCATTGGGACGAACCTGTTAAAAGGAAACATAGCATTTGTTCCATAAGACACTTGCTATCACTAGACTTGGAACAGGATTTATTGCAGGTCCAATTTGATCTATTGAGTATATACCAGTAAGAATGCCAACATTCATTACATTTGGAGAGACAGATGGTTTGGACTGAGAGAAGTAATTAATGTAAAACGTGTTCTTTGTTGGCAGAAAGAACACAAAGGAACATCTTTTTTTTTTGACATACCTAGTTCTTAAAGTTTATTTTCAGGTTAATGTTACTTTATGTAGAAAAAATAATGTATTTATGAGTAAAACATTACCTCATTTTCTTGACATTTATAGAAAGCCAATTCATATGATTTATTGTTTTTAGTATTAAAGAATGCAAAATACAACATTCATTCAAAATATTCTAATGCTCCATTTACCACATTTTTCGTCTGGCAGAGAAGTACAAGGCAATTACTTGCCTCAAGAATGTCCTCTGAATTCATTGCTCACCTCCTTCCAAGTCTTTTAATTTGTGTGCAGGTGACTGTGGATATAACAATAGCTCTGAGTTGTTGACAGAGAAAACAAATTCATTTTTGTTGATGATAAATAATCCTTGTAGGTCCTGGCTATTAAATCAAATCATGGAAAGCACTATCATGGATGGAAACGATTCTAAGGGATCTTTTTGCCCAAATGTTATTCAAGGGTTTTCAATGCTCAGGGTCAGTGTCTCTAATCTTAAGTCAGGGACAGTGCAAAAGAAAACATGTATGTCTGAAATGACAAAGGATAGATAAGACATAGAAGTAGAGGAGGATTTTGGTACCATGAATTTTAGATTAGATCTTGAAGCCAAAAGGTTCAGATATCAACTATTTTAGTGAGACAAAGTGAAGTAAGGTGTATAATTTAACTTGAGACGTAGAAAGCCAATACTAGAATTTACTTTTATATGTTGTGTTGCATACTCAACTGTATCCCATTGTCAACTGTTTTATTAATATACTTTGCAACTTATAAAGTATGAAGAAAATAAAACATCTTATAAGATGCAAAGTATATAAATACAGAATTTTTGTACATTTATAAGTAAATACATATAAGTTAGTGACATGTATACATATAAAATACACAATTCCCAATAATATAACATAATAAAATCACTTTTAGGGATGGGATAAACTCACAAGCATATCACATATCTATATTAACTGACTAATAATAGTCCTATAATATATCTACAGATTAATAATAGTCCTGTAATATATCTACACAGATTAATAACACTGGGACTAATATATCTACATGGATTAATAGCAATGGGCCTATCTGGAAATAGTCCGACCAATGACTTAACACAGAACTTCAGAGACTTACATCAAACCACCTCCTAAAGTAAAAAGTAAAACCAAGTCAACTTAATTTGAACTACAGTGCTCCAGTTCAGTGTCGAGTTCTATGTTACCATCATTTCATGCATGGTACATCTGCTAGTTTATGTAATTCTTAACATGCAGTACTAGAAACAGAGTGTCTGAAATACAAGAATGACAGCACATTGTTAGAACAATAAAGATAGAAATAAGGTGAAGATAATAATGAATTAAAACCCATGAGACTGATTTTTGCTTATGATTGCAATGGTAGCTGGGCACCCAGTGGCTCAGCCCATGATCCTAGCTGCATAGGAGGCGGAAACTTGGGAGAATTTGTTTTTGAAGGGAGAGCAGGTAGAAAAGTCCATGAGACTCTAATTATCAGCAAAATGCTAGACTGGAAACCTGTTTCAAGTGTTTGAGTGTCCGCTGTGAGTAAGAAATCTGAGTGAGAATGTGAGGCCCTGGGTTTGTTCCAGCCCTGGATTTGGCACACATATGAAGAAAAAGTGAAGAAGAATGGAATAGTGTAATTTGTGTAAAATGAGTGGTAAAAGCCTAAGCTATGGAAAAAGATATTTCTGTGGATTTTTTTTCTTGGTAATCTCTGAAATAAAAAAAAAATCTAAAAGGTCAGGTTCAGAGCATGCAATTCTCAAAAAAATATGAAAAGAACATGAAATCATTATTCAAGTGAAGATCATTCTGACTGCAAAGTCTGACATGAACAAGCTGATATATATGGAAGAGCTACTTAACCACCATCCACCATGATACGGGAATAATAAAACTGAGCCAAGAGCATTTCAATTGATTCATGTAGAGTGACTAGATTGTGGCATATGGGAGGCATTCTTCTAATCTCTAATCATTACCATTCGTGAAATGAAAATACAAGACAGAGGACTATTTCACATTCCCTTGCACTTAGCAAGCTGTATAATGATTGCTAGCCCCTTGCCTTCTCCTTTATTTACTTCATTAATTTGAATAAGAAATGCACAGGGAAATGTTTCATAAGTGGAATGAGACCCATTAGTCTATATTTGTGTATTTTGTATATAATGAATGACTTGAGTTCTGGTCACTTAATCTGGCTTTTCAATTATTCTATTTCTTCTTCAGAAAATGGACTTTGTTCATAGCATAGACCAGTAGGAAGTGCTAATGTAGTCACATTTTTCCTTTGCATTAGCATGAACTAAGCAAAGGCAGAGAAATTTGTATTTGAATAAACACACAGTATTTTCATAATAGCATATAGAAGCACCTACTTGTGGTTATTTTGTAAGCGAGCAACGATGACCAGAAAACACTCAATGGAACAATGTTCGGGCAGAACATTTTATAAATGCATGCAACTTAGGAAAAACACTAATACTGTGTTGCTTAAGAGGCTAGGTGCACACAAAACTTAGGGATATGTTTTCAAGATTATGCTTTGCAGTATTCAAAAAAAGACAATTTGAGCATATTGTTAGGCTAAATGAGATTTTACAAGAGAACTAGTCAGCCAAAGGGCATGAATTACTTCCAGAGGACAGAGTCTCAAGGGCATGGATTAACAAAAAAAATTCAACAGTGTCTGAAATGGTCTGCAATAGCGTGTCCTTCAACCAGAGACAGCTAATGAGCAGCTTCTTCTCCTACATTAAAAATAGTCCCTTCTCTCATCATCTCTGGTCCCTTCCTATTCTTTTGCTCTTCTCTTTTCATGTGTGATTGCTCTCTTTTCATACATAACTTTCATCTGAAAGTGTTGACAAAATCACGCTGTTATCTAAATTCTTGTCATATAGGGAATAGTGAATGTTACTACAGTGAGAAAGTCATGGTTGGTTCTAAAAACAAGCACTGAGGTTGAAGAGACTCAGTGAAAAAAAACACATATATATGTATATATATATATAAAATCAATAGAGAAAGAGGAATTCTGAGATGAAGAATAAACCCCTTATGGATTAAGAAAAAAGGGATCAGCAAAAATAGGTAAGACTTGGAGACAGGGTCCACAGAACTCGCCTGTAGCTGTACTAAACTCCCCTGTAGCTGCACTATATATATATGTGTGTGCATAATATGTATATATACTTTATATGTATGTATAAATTTGTGTGTGCATGTATATAGATCTATGTGCATATACATGTATGTACACACTAGCACATACACAGGCTTCTATGTGAGCTTACTGAATTATTTGTGTTATCTATATAACATACACAGATCTTGTTATCAGGCCATAACAGAAACAGCAGATGAGCTTGAAGGACAATGGTGGTCTGTCATTGGGGCCAGCTACCTTCACATAGGGTACCTAAAATTGTTTTCTAGGAACAAGTGACAATCTATCCCAGTGGAACATTTAAGCCTCTAACCCCTGCAACGAAGATGCATGCCTGTGATTTTGAAATGACATTTCTTTCCAGACTCTTCTCAGTGTGACCACTAAGGGTCACATTTAAAGATGGTAAGAGTCAGGTTTTATCCAGAGTCCAAGCCAAAGGTGTATGTATTCATCTCCTTGGGCCTCTCAGCAGGAGGAATGGCTTTGCTAACTGGAAGGCCAAAAGGTTCTGTGTCAGTGAATAGCAGGTGAGAGTTTTCTTCCTAATCTTCTTTTCTTATTCTGCAACGCCACAGTGGAGATTCCAATGACACTTTTTTCTTGTGTTTTGCTTGCTTTGTGAAAGCATCTCTGCTTGCTTAAGAGTGTGCTTTATCAACTTCATTTCCTCTTAGGATGTCATATCTTCCTATGGTTTAGCAAACTCTGTCCTGATGTCTTCACCTTTAGCCTCTCTCCCAACATATATTTCTAAGGGGAAAAAAAAGTATTCAGAAGAAAAAAAGAACAAAAATTATATCACTCATTTATGGTAACATACATGAAAGAGAATATTTTATACAGCAAGATAAATATTTCCAATTCAATGAGCTTTACTTTGAAGTATTAACTATCCCATACCAACCTCCAAATACTGTCGATGGAGACAAAAGGCCTAGCCAAATGATAGGCATATTTTTTTATAATAAGAGTTTCTACTTTCCCCTGACAATGCCTGAGAAATAATAAAGTTTTCCTGGAGAATATTGTGCCATGCTAATCAATAGAACTCATGTTGTTACTCATGTTATTTGTCCAAAAACATTGTTAGCAACGATTTTCAACAGAACAGTCTTCACTGTTGAGGGGCCTGCACTCTTTCTATAGTTTTCGCATTGGAGAATAAAATAGGCAAAAGTAGGGAAATTATGAGGCCATTCTGCGGGCTGTGTTTTAAATTTCTCAGGAAATGACTTGCAAACTCTTCTGTTACCTGTTTCATGTTTCAATTGAATTAACAATGCAATTTTATAAAAGAGCTTGGAACTAATGATAATAAAATCAATTGGGTACCCCAAGAAGCAGTAAGTAGGAATAAAGAAAAGCCAGAGAGGTGCCATTCATACAAAGAGGTGATAAGCTGAGTTCCAGGTCGGTGGCACCTGGGAGCTGATGCAAAGAATAGTGAAGATAGAAGACTGCAGCTCTTCACAAGTACACAAGCACTGATGTGTAAACACATGGCGGAGCTGACTGCCTGATCAGTGTCTCGGTGGAGGTTCAGCCTACTGTTTAATATCATTATCCATAAGTAAAATAAATGTTAGAGCATGTGTATTGCCAAAAATTTTTTTTGCCTTACATATTTCACTTAATGGTTCATTACTCACATTTGCTCTTAAATACAGGAGTTTTAACAGCTGTTTCTAGTTGTTGTTTTTTTTATCAAAGTACCCTAAAAAATCCTATAATATTTTCCACCTCATTTCCTCCTTTCTTTTGACTGCATTGTGATAAAGCACTGTGTCCGATAAGGGAAAGTGACAGCCTTGTCAAACTCTACAGCAAGCATTTGCATAGTTATTTTACTCAAATGATTAGTGCAGCCACCAGAAACTGAAGGAATTTACTTTCCCTAAATAATACATTTTCACTGATTATGGTGTTTTATCCTGTAATCTGTCGCTCATAACCACCTCTTTAGTAGCTTTTTCTCGAGTAAAGAAAAAAAATTAGTCCCCATTTATCTGTGTAAAAAAAATTATTGTAAAGAAATCAACATCAACAGTGAACACTAATCAGTGAACACTATCCTGATTTTTGTGTGCATGTGTTTGTGTGTATGTGTATGTGTATGCACACGCAAGTGCATGTGTGCCAGTTCCAGGGCTTGGGTATTGACCCTTAGCTTTTTTTTTTTTTTGCCTAAGGCTACCAGAAAACCACTAGACCCACAGCTCTACTTCTGGCTTTGGGGTGGTTAATTGAAGATAAGAGTCTTATAGACGTTACTGCCCAGCTGACTTTGAATTGTGATCTCCAGATCCCAACCTCCTGAGTAGCCAGGATTATGGGCATGAGTCAGTGGTGCCCAGAACCACTGTGATTTTAAAGAAGAATTGAATAACACATATCAATGTTAAAATGATGGGAAATGCTATTGATAACTGGTTTTCAATGCTAAATGAAAATCCTTTACAAATTTGAGATACACATTGCAAATATCATCCATGTTTCTTTAGATTATTCTGCTAATTGCTTCAGAAAAAAAAAGTCCTTGTGTCTTTTATTCTCAATCACTACTTGCAAGTGCAGTGGAAAATTTCCTCCAGAGATTTCAGTAATGCTCCCTCTCTGATGGGTATCTTTGAATATTTTGAGCTACTTATTCTCAGGCACATTCTTTGGAATGGTAAAATTGTCAGATTAAACCATACTCCTTGCTAGCAATTGTTCTGGTCAACCAGGAATCTCTGATACAAATGTTGCTAAGAGATGCCTATTCCCTGTTAATTCTACGAGTATTAAAAATGCTTACTCCAGAGAAAAGCATTTTCACAGCAAGAAATAGAGATTCAGCATGTAGTCTATGAAAAAACAAACAAAAAAAAACAAAACAAAACAAAAAACAGGCACTGTGAAATAGTCCCTGTATAGAAGCATTGATCAAAATTTATCTGAATCTGGCTGTAAATCCTGAGAGTCTCTTTCTGAAGCTACAGCAGTCAATAACTAACTTAACCACTTTGAATCTCACTTTCATTTTCTGGGCAATTTGGTATCAACTGTGTGGTTTCTAAGAGTATCTACTGTGTAGAGTAGATGTGAGGATTAAAGTTGTAAACTATTACTAAAAATTATGAAACATAAAATTACCAGATTAGAGACTTAAAACAGTCTCAGATTAGCAATAGTATCACTTACATAACTCCTCCTTTAATTAATTAGCTAACCTTTAAACCTGGTAAAATAGTTTCCTAGTGTATCTTATCCATTTAGTCATAGATTGCCAGCTGAGCTCTGACTCCCCATTTCTCATTTCTCTGCCTTCCTTTTTCAGAACCTACTCTTTGCAGATTCTGTTTCTGGTACAGTCAATTAGCCATTACTGTTCAGAGATTTCCCTTTGATGGCAGCAACTTCAGTCTTGCACATAGGCAGATGGTAACAGGAAAAGACAACAATACTTTAGCTCCCCTCCATATGAAGTATTCCATGTTAAAAAAATTAAAAAGGCGATAATTTAGATAACCAGAGTTGAAACAAATCCTTCTTAGAGTTTTAATATTAGGCACTGGTTTGCCAATTTAACTTTTCCTAGCACTAAGCTCTAGCACATGTTTTTTCATAAAGAAAGTCTTATCGTAGCATGTAGAATAGGAATCTACATTGTTCAAAAAGAAATGTACTCATTACCTGGCCCCTTTACAATAACTCATCTTTCCAATAACAATTGTAGAAGGGTGGATAGGAAGCTGGCATATACTTTCCTGCTATTCACTCTAGGGTTAAGGAGGAAGATAGGTATTCCAGATGATACAGAAGAAACCCACCCACAAGCCAAGTAGCATCTAACTGACATATACTTAGTGACTGACATGTTTACATTATTCCTGTGCAACGTCTGTTTGAAATAGAACTGGTATATATACACATTTACAGCCTAAAACTTAGGTCTGATTGATGTTGTATAGTCAAAAAAAACACTGTAAAATATTAATGTCTTAAATATGAGGGAGATGAATATCAGTTTTGTATTTTTAATTTATCATGTTAGCACATCAATGAAAATATTTAGAAAATAACTTAGTGAAATTTTACTATGTATAAAAACCTTGAAACTTTATGTAATCTAGGTGCTATGGCCTCAGTCCTATAATCCTACCTACACAGCAGGCTGAGCTCCACATAGTAAAGGTTCTAAGGCACCATTTTCAGTTAACCAGAACAAAGCTCAACAAGAGACGTGGCTCAAGTGCTAGAACCTGAGGCTGTGTTCAAAACCTAGTATTGACCTAAAGCAAAAACAACAAAACCCAAAACAACCAAAAATCAAAAGAGCCAAAAGGATCACTAATACATTTCTCTAAAAGTATGCTCAACAATAAAAATTTCTTTCGTAAAATTGAAAATCTGTCATTTTTCACCTTACTCACTTTTTACATTGATAAGTTACATTTCTGTTTAAATACCTTGAAGATGGATATTTTTAATTTCCCTACTTTAGAGCTCATTTGCATTACAGGTAAATATCACAAATAACCTTGATTCTCTAGAGATGAGATTTATTCCATTCAAGATTGCAACATGTGCATTTGTTGATTGGGGGTACAAAACTGTAAGCCTGACATTCAAGTCAGTTGTGCTTGCTTTATAATTGCCAAAACATTAGAACACAAAACAACGAATTCAACTTCATATTTTTTTTCTTAATTTTGGAAAATAGATAGTGAATGCTTCCAGGGTCTAGTGCTATATTGAGAACCTGTGGTTCTTCCTGGATATTTTGAATATGTGGTATTTATCTTTCTTTGGCATCTCCTTAACTGTTTTTCTCAACATCATATGACATTGGCTTTTTTTTTTCTTGCGTGGCTTTTTTTTTCTTGCATGCTTTTAGGTTGATGGTGATGAATACCTGCTTTTTCATTATAAATCAATTTCCTGGCAATCTTCAGACTTGTTCTTGTTTTGCACGAAGAACTGAGTTCTCTGATAACCATTCACAGAGAAATGAAACCACAGGAATTTAAACCAAATAGTCATCACTTTCCAAACTTACTTGAATGGTACAGTGGAGATACACAGAATAAGCTTGGTGGACTTCAAGCTTGTTTCTGAATCCAGAGTCTTCCTAATCTGAGGAGAGAAAGCAGAATTAAAATGAAACTAAGAGGCACAATACTAGCCATTTACAAACCTTGAGTCTCTGGGGACAGCTGTGGAATAGGGTTATGGCCTCCTATCAGAAAATAAACTTGGGCTTGGTAGTCAGATATACTTACCTTAGAATTCCAGCTCTATTCTGTTTTACCTCTGCCTTAAGCATACACATTAAATTCTCCAAAGACTTTGCTTCGTCTTCTTCTTTTTTTTTTTTTTACATAGTGGTTATAATATCTACTTAAAAAGAAATGAACTTCAAATAAATTCTTTTGCAGAAATAAACTAGAAAATGTTTGGATTTAAGCAAACTAGCCCATTGCCTCTGAACATGATAGCATTCAAGTATTCATTTTTTACCCCCTCACTTTACCTCTCTGAGGATGGAATTATTTCATGTTAATTTTTTTAAAATTTATTATTGTTTTTGTCTGTCCTGGGGGCTTGAATTCAGTGACTGGTGGCTGTGAGCTTTTTTGATCAAGACTAGTGCTCAACCACTTTGAGCCATAGCGCCACTTTGAATGACTAATTGGAGACAAGACTCTTAAGGACTTTCCCTGCCTGGGCTGGCTTTTAACCATAGTCCTCAGATCTGAGCCTCCTGAGTAACTAGGACCACAAGCATGAACCACCAGGGCCTAACTCTGCCTGCTCTTTTAATAGCACTTGGGTAGTAGTAAAATGTTTACCTCTACGCTGGTTTATTCCATGAAGTTTTTAGCTTCCTAATTTCCCTTCCCTGTGTGTGAGTGGCTGGTTGCATGTCTGTGTTGTGTGTGTGTATGTGTGTGTGTTGTATATAGTGCTTGTGTGTATACATGTGTTCTGTGTGATATGCCTTGTGTACGTTTGTTCAGTCAGATTCTGACATAAGGTTCTAATATAAGGAAACACGTGGCACAGTGAAATGTCAATTTGCAAGGACAAAAATAATGACATGGATTTCTCTGCAACTCTTCAATGTCATCCATCAAAAAGTCACTGATAGGTTTTCAAAGGAAATAGCCTTTTCTTCGCTGTTGAATAAGTTATAAAAATTCTGTTCCTGGAAAACTGCTAGTAATGGAAAACTTTCCTCATCATTGTGAAATGCAGAGAACTGTTGACAACTCTAATTGTTAAACAAAACACAAAAATCTTCACAGTGAGCCAGGAATGTTGCTTTAGAAAGTGAAATTATAGCACTCATAAAGACGCAGTATGAATAAGACAAGTATTTGAAGATTTGTCAATTTTCAGAGGCAATAAAAAGGTAATTTTTGTACCTGCCTTCCTCAGAATGAACAGGGATTTTCATTTATTGCTAAATGAGGGTAGGTTTGAATGCCATGTTTAAGTTCTAATCATGGCTTTGCCAGCAATTGGACCTTGACATTTTTTATTAATTTTCTTGAAACTACTTTTGCTTCTAGAGAAAACAAAATGATCAAATGGCTTCTGGTCCATGAAAGATACCTAATAAATGATGATTCATGTACATGAGTTGCAACAGAACTGAGATCAGTATTGCTTTCTTCCATTTCTACATCAGCTTATGGATTAGATACACTCCAGTTTGGAAGCTAAAAGGCTTAATTTTATTCAAACCCTATTTGAAGGACGGTACTGAAAGCCAGCAGCTGAGTGAGAAAGTTGACAGCCAGGTTTGTTCTGGAAGTTCTCTGGAAGTTTGTTTTAGCCCTGTTCACCCCAGGGAAGTATTAGTAAGTGAGGTTCTCGACTTTGTGGAAAGAAAGAAATGTTGTAATCCAGGCTTTGTATATTATGTTTATGTACCATAATGAAAGGACAACCCACATAAAAGCCAGTGATATTCCTTTGTTAAATATATTCCTGCTGATTTTTCTTCTTCACAATAACTGAGATTTCATTAGATGGAAACCCAGTTGTTGAGTTAAAATCAATGAGCTTGTGGTTTCCATAATTTTATCAAAGTCTTTTATCAAGATAAAGTCAAATTGCCTCCTAGAGAGAGATCCCATAGTGAAATCTACTGCAAAATGCATAAAGAATACAGTTCCCTATGAATGTATAGTAGTCACCCTCTGTATTTGTTGCCTGTATAGAAGCCACTAAATTACTTGTAGGCATTGTGCATTGATTTGTCCTTCATCTCTGCTTCATGTATATTTTTTATCAAATATACCATGCCAACAATGTAAAATTAACTCATTCACAGCAGAAGTTCCCATAGAAACAATATAATTCAAATATATTCTAGCCCATGTTAAAATTGGGACTTAATAATTTGTTTTGCCACCAACTCTCTTCTACAAAAGTAAAACTGAGTTCGGTCCTGGTTTTGAAGACCTTTGTGGAGGAATGGCTATTATCATGCTAGTTTTATGTAAATTATGTTACTCTCTTGATTCCATATTGAGAGTGCTATATCTCAGACCATATTACATAGATGAGTATAATGAAACTCAAATAATTTTATTGACATAGCCCTTATATTGTGAACTGTTCCTGTCTAGATTTTTCTATTTATCTCAAGATCTTTCTGGTTTCTGGATAGCCTTTTAAGGCTATGATTTTTTCTAAAAAAAGTAAATTAAAATAAGTTTTGTTGTCTAGTTTTCCTAATTTTACAAATGTTTCCATAGTCAGGATCTTGGAGGGGAACTTTAGGTAAATTAGAGATTTAAAAATGAACGTTAAGCCAGGTGTGGTGGCTTTCGCCTGTAATTCTAGCTACTCAGGAGGCTGAGATCTGAGTATCAAGGTTCAAAGTCGGCCTGGGCACAAAAGAATGTGAGACTCTTATCTACAATTAAGCACTAGAAAACGTGAAGTGGGGCTGTGGCTCAAGGGTAGGATGGTAGCTTTGAGCCGAAGCACTCATGAACCATACTCACACACAAAAATGAAGTTTATTTCATTATTAAATCTAATCACCCAAACGAAGAAGCTGCCAGTAAAATAAAAATCTTAGCAATTGTTACCATAGTTCATTAGACACATCTCCATATCAATGTCAGTACAATCCAAAATCGAAAAGGCAATAAACACAACAGGTATATGGCTTCCCCAGTAACTCTTTTACCTTTACAAAAGTAATATATATATATATATATATATATATCATGATCAGCCTTAAGATAACCTTTCAAAATCTTCATGTTACTCCTTAAAAACAGCATCCTTTAGAGGAATGCTCTGAAATGGTGTTTCAGCTAATGACACAATCTTTCTCTCATCTGTCAATCATCCATATGTCTATCTGTTTATGGATAAATTCATCTGAAAGTCATGGGGGAGTGAATTCTGGGATGAAGTGACAAGAAATTTAACTTTCCTGCCTTTTAAAAGGCCATGCAAATTAAAAAGTCACATATTGGTTAATGCATTGCCTCTCCCAATTTACTCACTAGTTACCTATTTGAAGTACAATGGAAGTTGGATTTAAAACTATTTTAATTGTGTGCTTCTGGGTCAGTAGAAATGACTATAAAATGTAGATGATTCCTTCTATTAGATAACATGAGAGTTTTACAATAAAATGACGATACCTTTATTATCTGTGATCATTTGTGATGCAGATGTTACATTCTTATTCAAAATAGGATAGGTAATTGTTATAAAATACTATGCTGAAATAAGGTTGATTATTCCACTTGATTTAAAATGTCATGTACTAAAGGTTATTTTCACTCATTAAGATTAAATGCATGAGGCCATATGTTAGAACAATCCTTTGAATTGCCAGTATACACAGTTGAAAATTGTCAACCAACTCAGAAATAGCCAAGGAAAAATAGCTTCTTTCTGATTTGCCAAAGAATCGTCTTTCAGTTAAAATGTCATTATGTTGCACTCATGGGTGACAACTTCATTATGACAAATCTGATATTGAAAACAGTAAATCATTCTATATAAATCCAATGGCATTTTGATATTAAAATGTATAAGGCCTGTCAATCTTCTAAAAATGGCACACTGGTAAGGATTAGTGGTCTGCCCAAATAATGTAACCATTAAGAGGATAACATTTGCCAATTGCAATTACATGCCCTAATTTCCAAAGGGCTATCATTTACAGTGATTTGGCAGATCTGGTCCATAGTTCTCTCAGAAATTCATTTCTTTATTATGCCTAAAACAATTTATAGAGCATTTATGTTGGTGGAGATAATTTGCTTTTTTTATTTTGAGTGGAAATCAGTAATTACCTACAATCCCATTTTCTGCAGACATAAAGTTAATTCATGGTAGTAATTTTATATAGAGTATTAGCTTGTGTTAGTTATGATGAAAATGTAACTAGTAAATGTTTTCATTATAACTAAATTTCCTTGGACTTGATGAGAAAAGGAATGTTGACTTCATAATAATTCCATGCATGACTTTGTGACATGCCTACAGATCACTCTGCCATATGGGGAATGTTTGGATATAATTGACACCCTCTCTCTGTGTCAAATGAAAACTGAGTTTCAATCCTGTTTTATTTTTATTGCAATGCCTTGGGAATGAGGCAGGTGACATAATCTGACAATCTTTTAATTTTATCACCTATATTTAAGAAAAACATATATATTTCAGGTTAACCCTAGGGTTTGAAAGTATGTGTGCAAGTTTAGTTGGTCATATTTGTAGATTCATTATCTGTACTTTTCACAGTACTCTAAAATAATGTATCAAAATACTCACTTATGCCTACCTACCTTCTGATTATAGGAAGTTAATATTGAGAAGACGCATAAAATAAAATAAAAGGAGTAAAAAAGGAAGGACTTTTGTACAAAAGCCCACTTGAAACCTCGCTCCAGTGGCACACACTTGCAGTTTTAGCTACTTAAGCTGAAATCTGAGGATGGCAATTCAAAGCCAGCCCAGGCTGTAAGACTTAGCTCCACTGTACTACCAAAAAGCTATAGTGGAGCTGTGGCTCAGGTGATGAGAATACTACCCTTGAACAAAGAAAGTGCAGAGACAAAGCCCTGGTTCTTAAGTTCAAGCCTCAGGACACACACACACACACACACACACACACACGCACGCACGCACGCACGCACGCACCCTTTCTCTCTCCTCTGAGATTTTGTTAGGATCTATATTGACTAACAAATAATATAGCATGTTCCAATTTACTAACATGAAGCTTTTCCTCAATGTTAACTCTAAAAATCTCTGATCTGGAAGGCAGCTATGCTCACCACGATACCACTAATGCTGGCTAAAAATCTCTCATCTGGGTGGTTTTTCATCTAGTTGTCTTGAACAATTTTTGTTCAGTGTAATTCCACAAGGTTTACAATTCTGATGCTACTGTAAATGGAACTTTTAGTGCATTAGCCGTTTGCTCAGGATTAGTTCATATAAACAAGACTTATTTTTATGCTGTTAATGTAGTTGGTGCTAGTCACTAGCTTCAGGATTCATTTAAAGTTAGTTTCCAGCGGAGATCTGAAGATTATAGTTTGAATCCATCTGACTAAGGACAGTCTGTGAGACTCTGATCACTTAACCAGCAAAAAGTCAGAGGGTGGAATATAGCCCAAAGGATAGAGCACTAGTCTTGAACAATAAAATTAAGAGCCAGTATCTAGGTCCTGAATGTAAGCCTTAGTACTGGCACACCAAAAAAACTGAATTTGCTTGTTTGCAGCTCCTACATATGAAATACGTGACATTTTATATCCCTTAAACTCTCTACTTCATATCCTTAGGCTCTTAGCTCATTGTCCTTGTATTACTGTACTAAGGCTATGACAAAATTAAAGAGTTTTTGGCAGGACAATCTTACCTTAATCAGGAGTCTTTTGATAAATTTAATGTAATATTAGCAATAAAATTTTCATAGATTACCTTAATTTGCCAAGAAAATTTTCTTCTCTCTCATCTCTACTCTGCTATGAGTTCTTACCATGAATGTGGAATCAACTTTATCAAATTTTTTTACTAGACCTATTGATATTTTCATATTTTCTCTAATGATGTGATTAGTTATATTGCTTGAAACTGCTAGACTAGCCTTCTATTTAGAAACACTAACTTTTCCATTTCTTAAGCATTGCTAGATTTTACTAGACTAAAACATTAACAGAATAAGTATTCTGTTAATTATGTCTAAATATACTGGTTTGAAATTTTGTTTTGTGATTTTAACCTTGTTTACTTTTGTCATCAATGTTATGGTGATGTCCTAATATGAATTAAAATGAGTTTCCTTCTCCAATATTTTTGAAAAACTTTATGATTCACTTGGCGTCTTTCATCAGTGTTTCCTAAAATTCAGCAGTAAAACCATCTGTACTTGAAGATTTCATTGTGAGAAGATTGTTAATCATAAATTCAATACTTTTAGGAAATTGAGTTATTTTAATTGTTGCTTCCTCTGTCAAGTCTGGTTAATTGTTTTTCAATGAAGGTATCCTTTTTGTATGAGTAGCAGATTTTATAATTGTCAAGTTGTTCATAAGGCTACTTCTTTATATCCTGGTATTGTATTTCAGTCTCCTTTTTTTTTCATCCATGGTCAATCAAGTTCCTAAGGTCATTTTGTGCCACAGATTTTCTTGATGGGGGGCCGGTTAATATTTCCATACTACCAAAGGAATTTCATTATTTGTTTTCTATTGTTTGTCTATAGGTACATCTTTTATTATCTGTTTTTTGCTATTTGCTTTTATTTATTTGGATTTAATTTGGTAGTTTTCACTATTTTTATGGTAGACTTTAATTGTATACTTTCTTTCTGTCTCAATGTAAACAATTGAAACTATGCTTTTAATTCTGTATATCCTCATAGAGCTCACAGCCTCCAGTCTTACCTTAGCTATCTTTCTCTCTTAGCATTTTCTACTTTTACTAAATCTTATGTTAATCATGAATAATTGATGAACATGTTGCTGGATTTCACAAGATTTTGAGATTTGCCAAATCTGTTTTAATTTTTCATTTAGTCCTATTGTTAAAAGAAAATATATTATGAGGTCAGACTACTCTTATCCTTCTTCTGATGTCATTTTTGTATTGATTTTGTCAACTATGGTTTTCCTGCTTTTTTATTAACTATAATTTTCCTTCTCTGCTCTCATCTGTTTATTTTACTTTTCTAGGGATTATAATATTCAACAAATGTCTCTAGCCTAATTTCATAGTGAGTTTACCATTTCATACATAATGAAAGAAATTTTGAAAAATAAACCCAAAGTTTAAAATTTTCATCTTCCTTTCTATTGTAGTTTTTTTTAATTTTAGTTACTGCTGTCCTAATTTCATTGTTACTGTATATTTTTAAGCAGCCAATTATATTTTTTTATTTAAAGGCTTTTATTAAAAACAGGAAAAGATTATACATTTATGTGCCATTTTGTTTCTCTTTGTTTTTGTGGACATAACTCATCTTACTCTAGGCAGCAATTTTTGCTATGTCCTTTATTTCAGTTTTTCTGGTGTCATATTTCTGTAGCCTTTTAATTGAAGTCTTTATCTTGCCTACATTGTTGATGTTATTCCCTCTGTGCAAAGAATTCAAGGATAAGTATTTTCAGAAATTAATATTAAAAGAATATTTTTTGCTTCCTTTGATCTGATAAAATTCAGCACTAAACTGTTTTATTTATTTATTTTTTTTTACAGACTTGGCTCTTGAACTCAGAGCCTGGGCCCCTGTCCCTGAGTTACTTTTGCTGAAAGCTCTACCCCTTGTGCCAGAGTTCCACTTTGCTGGTGTTACTTTGTTGAAAATCTCAGCCTCTTGAGGAGTTAGGATTACAGGTATGAGCTGGGGATGTCCTGTCCTCGTCTTCTTAATGCATCCAGGGCATGTTTTGTTCTTCATTGGGCTGGATTTTAACTGTTTCTTTTGAAATTTCAGCAATGCTGTACTTATCAGTTGTCATTCTTGTATCAGTTATTCTGTTTGTTTAATTCTGTGGTTTAATCTCTTAAGTTAAATTGTACAGATATTTTTCTTCCTTGATCTTTCTTTTCTTCCAAGTCACACGTTGCAAATATCCTTTCATGTACTTAATCCTTCCTGTTCATTTTTTGAGCACATTCACTAGACTCCTTCAAATCACCATCTGCTAACTTGTACAATAGTGTCAGTCATTCAATCTGTTTCTATTTGGCTTTACAGTATTTTAAGCTGCAGCATATTATGCCGTGTTTTTGAGAATCTTGATTTCTATTTCAAAAGCTCTAATTTTTTAAAAAATGATTATTTGACCTACTTCATTACATTCAAGCTAGTTTGGAGGTTTGACAGTGATCATTTAAAGTGACTCTCTGAGGCTACTTTACATCTGTTTATAAGGAGAAATTTTGTGGAGATCCTCATTGAATGACGGGTATCCAAGGTAGCATTTTATATGATTACAACTTCAGTCCTTCCTGGTATTACTTGGCCTTTCTAAAGAAAATTATTTTGTGCTGGCCCTCACAGAGTCTCCTCCTCTATATACGAATGAATACTTAACTAAAGACTCAAGGACATCACTGTGTGATTCTGGCCCGTAAAATCTGTACATATTTAAAAACCCCAAACTCTGATCTGTTTTATCTGCCTAATGAGAGGATTGCTCTCAGACCACTACTCTCCTCTCACAATCTAGAAAAATCTCTGACAGAGTCCAGGTAGCTGTGCAGTGCCTAGCATGTATTTTCATTTCTGTTTCCTATGGGGTAAAAATAGCCACTTCATAAATTGTATCCATCAATATTGTTGATTTATGATTGGAGTCTATGTAGACTATCCATATCTCTGTCTTCACTAGAATCAGAAATCCATTTAAGTTATATTTATTTTATGTGAAATTTGTTGAACTTATTCAGTATGCCTAAAGTAATGGCTTTCCATTGGGTAGTCTCCCTTTGTTTATAGAAGCAGAAGAATTAAGTTGTTTGACCAACACAGATACAATTTTTGGCAAGCACCAGTCTCAGCTGGTTTGAATATGAGTCTTGTAAGAATGAAGAATCTTTAGGTGTGGTAAAATGGTACTTCTCCATTGCTATGATTGGGTGGAATTTCTAGGATGTTTAGGAAAGAAAACAGATATGAGATAAAAACTGAGAGCTTCAAGACTCACCAAAAGTCTTAATTGGTGGGGGGGGGGGGGAAGCGGTCCTCTGTTCAGAGCTGAGAAATAATAGGGAACTGCATGGGGAAAGAACAGATTTTATTTGAATCTATCACATTTCACACACCCCATTTTCTCCCATGGAGGTGCTTAAAAGAATGTTACATGTTCTACCTCTCTCATCAACAAAGAGAGAAATAGCACCCAAATTTTTCAGAGCCAGTTTGCTACCCAGCAGCCCTTTGCCAAAGGACCTTTTGTTAAATTTCTACATCTCTATACTTATTTGCCCAGTTATTAGTGAATTGGTTTTTGTAATCCATAGGTATATTAATTTTTTATTTTAATTTTTTCCATATATTTTTAATGTAATTAAAAGAACGGTTACATTATATTCACCGGATAGAAGGTTTATTACTTCACATTGATACCCTTTCCCATGTATGGTCCTCATTTCCCTCCCCCCACCCCTACCCCTTATCTTGTTTTCCCCCTTCCCTATCCAATTTCAAATAACCAAATACAAATATATCCGATATATCAGGTAACAAAGTGGGATACTGTAACAATATGAGATAACCAAGGGACAGCAAAAGAGATGAGAGATAGCATAGTATTTCTTTTATGACCAGAGATGTCGAGCATTTCTTCATGTATCTACAAGCCATTCTTATTTCTTCTTCAGAGAAGACTCTCTTTAAGTCTTTAAGATGGTTGTTTCTTTGGAGATTAGTTTTGGAGTAATTCAATTTTTTGAGCTGTTGATATATTTTAGATAGGAGGCCTTTGTTTGTCCGTTGTATTGTTAGTAAAGATCTTCTCCCACTCTGTAGGCTTTCTAGTTAATTTGCTAGCTATGTCCTTTGCCACACAAAAGCTCTGCAGTTTAATGCAGTCCCACTTATCCAGCCTTTCTCTGATTTGTTATGTTTCTTGGTCCTTATTAAGAAAATTTCGACCTGTGCCAAAGAGACTTAGTGTATCTCCTATTCCTTCTTGTGAAGTTTTCAGTGTATTTGCTTTTACCTTGAGGTCTTTGATCCATTTGAGTTAATCCTGGTGCAGGGTGACAAAGAAGGATCCAGCTTTAGTTTTCTGCAGGTGCTTAACCAGTTCTGCCAGCACCACTTGTTGAAGAGGCTGTTTTTCTTCCATTCTATTTTTTTGGCTCCCTTGTCAAAGATTAGGTGGCCATAGGTTCTGTGGGTTAATATCTGGGTCCTCGGTTCTATTCCCTTGGTCTTCAGGCTGTTCTTGTGCTAGCACCAAGATGTTTTGGTCATTATAGCTCTTTTCGTAATAGGTTTTGTAATAGCTTTTTTTTGTAATCAATATGTACATTAATTTTTTTTAAAAAGTACTTCAAGGCTGTACATTTCTTTCTTCAAAATTAAAAAATACCACTTAGTGATACATCTTAATTATTGATTCATAATATATATTAATTATTGATTAAAATGTATTTCTTCCAAAACATTATACTGGTATGTCACACTGCCCTTGTAGAATGTTGTCTTGTTTCCCTGGAGAATCATGGATTTACATAATATTTTGACCATCGTACTTTTCCTTTCTTCTGCAAAGAGAATTCCCATGCCAGTATGCTGAATGTGTAACATTACAAAGCTTAGAATTCATTTCTTTTTCTTTTTTTAAGTTGCAAACTGTGAAGATACAAGAAAAGACTGACACTAACCACTTCAATGTTTTTCTCAGAAATGGAAGAGTAGATTGTTCACAATGTAGTTCATTCATGTGGGAAAAGGATGGAAGTCCTCAGGGATGCCAAGTGGCAACATTTCCTGTGTACAGCTCTGGATTCAATGAAGTTTAAGACATGATTGCCCTTGAAAAATCCCTCATATCTGTTATAAGTCCAGTCCTGCCTGCTTCTAATTATCCCATTTAGCAATTTAAAAATTCTTTTTTTCTTCACAAGAAAATAACCAAAGTGAGATAGTTCAGTTAGAAGACATGGCTGTTTTCCTGGTAAGAAATGATTTTTGAATCCTTGAAGGGAGAAGAAAGCCTGTGGAAGATTCTAGGAGGTTAAGCAGAGCCCAGTGTCTCATGCCTGTAATCTTAGCTACTCAGGAGGCTGAGATCTGAGGATCAAGGTTCAAAGCCTGCTGGGACACAAAAGAACCTGATACTCTTATCTCCAATTAACCTCTAAAAAATGGGAAGTGGGGCTTAGCTCAAGGGTAGGGTGGTAGCCTTGAGCTGAAGAACTCAGAACAGCATCTAGGCTGAGTTCAAGCCCCATAACACCTCCATAAAAGAAGATTCTAGAAGGTGGGGTGACTCTCCTGGCATCTACATACCATGACTCAGGTATTGCTGACATCTTAACTGAAAAAAAACTACTGCAAATAGACATTTAAATACTGGAACTTAGGTGGCACAAACTTAAACTTGGTGCTTTCGAATCTGACTTTCAAATGCTACTTTTCCAGAAGAACAAACAATGCTTTATATTTTAATGTCTTATGTCAATTTATTTGTCTTACATCAATTTATTATCTTGAAGTCGCTGACTGTTGTTATCAATTGAATGTCACAGTACTTGAGGAAGTTCATAGATCTCAATATTTTGACATGACAGACCAACCTGTATTGCCATTCATAAATGTAGAAATTTTCTGAGCATTAGTTAGTAATCTAGCCAGTTGTTGACAAATTACCTTAAAGCGAAGAAAAGGAGAAATGTAGTAATGAAATGAACATAGTCAACTGTAGCAATATAAGTGAACTCATTTTCAAAGCAGAGAAGATCGACCAAAGGGTTTTAATTAATTTGGAAAAGGACAGGACAATTGTGCTACGTGATTAAGACCATTTACTCACTGAAATTTTTGAGTTCTTAAAACTGGGGGAGTGGGAAGGGATGAAGATAACTGTTGACTTTAAAAGAGATTTGAAGTTATGTGATGCAGCAGCGTGATGGAGTGAAATCTTCTGCTCCTGCTTGTCCATTCTTCTTCATTTTGTGTGAGCAGACAAGGCTTGCCAGCAGAAATAGCCCAATAGACTTACATAATATCAAGAGATTACTCTCTTGGCATGCATCAGATTAACTTGCAAATCGAAAGGGATTGGTAGTACCAGCTGAAGAAAACAATTACTTATTTAGGCAAAAAGTTTCTTGAGCTCTGAATTTGTCATTAAGCAGGTGAAGGCCAATTTATTTTACAATAAGTGCTTCTTCGGTGTTCAGATGGAATAAATGCTGTTAGATAGACATAGAAATAAGATTTTTTTTCTTTGCCATTCCTGGGGCTTGAACTCAGGACCTAGGTATTGTCCTTTTTGTGCTCAAGGCTAGCATTCTGCCCCTTGAGCTACAGTACCACTTCCAGCCTTTTCTGAGTATGTGGTACCAAGGAATTGAACCCAGGGCTTCAAGCATGGTAGGCAAGCAATAGGCTATGGTCCAGGTCTGGAAATAAGATTTAAAAAAAAGAAAGAAAGAAATTTAAACATTCAGTAGACTCATGTATTATTTTTACATAAAATAACTTTCTGTCAGAACACTTGGGTATTCCTTTCATGGTTAGCCAGAATTTCTGCTGGTTTCTCCCACATTCCTCTGTATGAGTTCCCACTCACTAGTTCCCATTGCCAAACCAGACCTGTATTACATTCCTATCATTCTTTTTTTAATGTGTCCATTAATTGTTCAAAGACACTTCACCTCTAGGGTGCTGATACCTTATATCTGTAATCTAAGCGACTCTCAAGAAGTAGTTTGACATGGGTATATCTGTCATTCTAGCTGCATAGGAAGCACAGTACAGGCAGCTGGGATGTACGCATGGGCTCCTATGCAAAAATTAATGACTGCAGAAAAGTGTAGAGGATGTGGCTCAAGTGGCAGAGCACTAGCCAATAAAACACCGATGATGCAGCTCTCAGTCTGAAACTCTTCATTCAAAATACACGCTGAGGCTGTGCCAATTATAACCTAGCAGTGCTTCTTTCTAAATAGTACGGTATGGCTATAGCACAAAAGAGTTACTTTGACAGTGAAGCAACCTGATCCAAGTCACCTCAGTCAAGAATTAAAATGAACATGGTGTCAATAATGTGTACACATATTATAACATGATTTAAAATGGCCTTTCATCTTTGCTGTGTTCTTCCTCTTAAAAACACTATGAGAAAAACCTTGCATAAAACATAATTACACATGGGAAAGGGTATCAATGTATGTGAAGTAATGCACCTTCCATCTGGCGAATGTAATGTAACCCTTCTATTATTTACAATAAAAAATATATGGGAAAAAACATAATTACATAAAAACAAGACAGCAAATATTTTGTAAAACATAAGATATTTTACCAAATGGCTGAGTAGTATTCAAAACTAGCATAAAATCATCAATTACTATTGGTCAGCAAGAAAATAAATTGAGATGCTATCAACCAACAGGAGCATAAGGAAGTATGAAAAATTGTGTGGTAACCTGGATAGGACCCAGAATAAAAATAAATATTAGGTAAGAACTAAAAAGATGTAAATATAGACTTTGGAAAAATAATGAAGCATCAATATGGGTTATTTTTATTAGACATATACTTAGTAAGATATTAGTGATAGAGAAAAATGGATGCCAGGGATATTAAACTCTGAAACTGCCATTTCAATTACTTTTTGATTCTATTCCAAAACATTCAAACTGTATATCAACAAATTCATGTTTACTAGAGAAAGTCCAATAAGGTAAAGAGAATGGCCATAAAATTCGATAGTTAATTGCTATTATGAAAAATTACGGATTTCCATACATTTTATTGCCCATATGTACCTCTTTTATTTCAGTTTCCATGGAGGGAAACAAATGTACTCCTAGAGAACAAAGAGCTGTTGAACATGCATAAGAGCAACCAGAACAGGACTGTATTGTAGGAATGTGTATAATGTGTAATCATCAGTTCAACACAAAAGATGATCGCTGTCAGGACATAGTTTCTAAATGAAACAAAGGCTAGCACCACAGCCACTAAATGATCTTATTCATCAAACACCATGAATATGTCCAGCTTTGTGTGACAAAACAAGGCCAAGACATTGTAATTTTTGAAAATAACATTTGCACTCAAAGATGAAAGATTCCTGTGACTGATACTCAGTCACGGGAGAAGCAAGTACACTGGATGTCTTAAAGTTCTGATTCATTATGTTGGCGAAGTTGCAAGGTTTAGAGCGGAGGACTCAGGAAACAAAAGTACTTGGTTTTATGAACGAAATTGAAGCTGGGTGCCAGTGGCTCACACCTATAATCTTAGCTACTCAGAGGACTGAGATCTTGAGGATCACAGTACAAAGCCAGCCTGAGCAGGAAAGTCTAGCCACTAGCCTTGAGCTAGTGCCTTAGGGACACTGCCTAGGCCCTGAGTTCAAGTCCAGCATTGACTGAAAAAAAAATAAAAATAAATGGAGCTTAAAACAGGGGAGATTACTTATTTGTAATAATTAGTACATATCTAGGACTCTCCTATCAGAGGATTACAATAGTTCAAAACCTAGGTGCATAAAATAAGGTCATGTAAGATGAGACTAAATGAAAGGCTCCCTAGAATACTGAAACAAGAGCTTTATTTTGAGTGATTGTTGTTATTAATGTACTATGTTATTTTTCTTCTCCTTTGTTGCCCTTTGGTTAATCTCATATAGTTACCGGGTCTGACTTTGTTACCTGGTTTACTGAATATAGGTTTATTTATTTGAAATGGGAAAGGGAAGGGGAGAAAACAGAATGATTGGGAGGGGGTAGAGGAGGGAAATGGGGATGAAAACATAGAAGGTCATCAATGTATGAGAAGTAATGCACCTACTACCTGGCAAATGTAACTGTAACCATTCTATAACATTACCTTTATAATAAAAAATAAAATGAGAAAAAAACCAGAAGATTATAGAAAAAGTAATTACAGAAACAACTACTTGGATAAAGTTTATAGTTGCACAGCTAAATACTTTTCAGTCATTCAATCTTAACATTTGATGAAATATAATTGTGAACTTAAAGTATATTCATTTTAATGTCTTAAAACAAGTACATATAGAGGTAATATTTTGAATATAGTTATAAAGGTTGAACAATCCTAAAAGCACACTTTCTTTAGAAAGTTTTTGGGTTTCACATGTATCTAATATACAGGATATAAAATTCATTAATTTTTTCCTTACTATAAGGAGTTGCCATTAAATACAAGTTATGAATATAAAGCATCTTGATAAAATGTCACCCATTTCAACATTCTCACAACATACTCTTCTGACATACTTCTACTGAACACTTAACTCTGACCCCTAGTCTTTCAAAGAGTGAATCACTAGTATTTTACTGTTGATTTCCTTCTTTTCTTTTCTTTTTTTTTTTTGGCCAGTCCTGGGCTTGAACTCAGGGCCTGAGCACTGTTCTTGGACTTTCTTAACGCTAGAATTCTACCACTTGAGCTTCGGGACCACATCCAGCTTTTTTCTATGTATGTGGTACCAAGAAATTGAACCTGGGTTTTCATGCATGCGAGACTAGCACTAGGCTAAATTCCAGGCCTTCCTGTTGAGTTCTTATGGGATTTTATTCCAAACTTTCTATGGTTTGTGTAACATAATTCATACCCACTTTCTGATTTAAGCCATCCTCGAAATGATTCCTCAATATGGCGTGTCTGAATTAGAATCAATCACATTTAAAAGTCAAGTACTCTAACTGATCTGATAATGTATATGCCTTTAGGTCAGTTTGACGTATTTTTTTGGTTTGTTTTTTCTAATTTAATATCAATCATGGATTTTTTACATAGATCTATGAAACAACTTTTTTTTTTTTTTTGCCAGTCCCAGGCTTGAGCTCAGGGCCTGAGCACTGTCCTTGGACTTTCTCAAGGCTAGGGCTCTACCACTTGAGCCTCAGCACCACTTCCAGCTTTTTGCTATGTATGTGGTACTGAGGAATTGAACCCGGGTCTTCGTGCATGCTAGGCAAGCACTCTACCACTAGGCCAAACTCCCGGCCCCATGAAACAACTTTTATAATCAAATTTTTTCTACAACATATGCAAATATAGTTTGTAATCCGATTTCTTCAAATGATTCATTTTGCTGAAAACATGAAGAATAATTTGTCTGTTTTAGCACCTCCAGGGGGAAATGGCACACAAGCTTCTGAAACTGACTCAGAATTGAATTATTCCATAGCTTGTTGAAGTCTTGAAGTTTTGACAGGAGACATGTTCGATATAGAAATACTATTTTCTGCAGTGATCTCATAGATATAAAGCTCAAAAACATCTTCTCAAATGATCTCCCTTTTAAAGTCAATATTTTGTATTAACATGAACTACTGTAGGCTAGAAAGTTCAAGAGTGAATTTGAAATAAGTTAGTAAAAACTGTTAAATACTTAGAGGTCATTTTTCTAATCTGATACCATATTCTGTCATATGGCCTACTGACATGTATTCTTCAGACCCATTTGATATCATGAAACAACACTATTTTTCAATATCTCCACCTTTGTTCTTCCAAGCTGATTAGAAAAACATCAGCAAGAAAGTACACATTACAATCTTCTGTATTCAAGAAATTTCATATATAATTACCGAACACAAATCTTTCCAGAAATCTGGAAATCTGCTACATACTGTGAGCAATCTTGAGAAAAATTATAGTACAAACTTCCCTTCATTTCCAGCTTGCAATGTTTATAGACTTGTGTGTAGTTTGATCGTCATGATGTCATAAAATATGTTTGGTATAGTCAGTCTACTATGGAGACTAAAGAACCTCTGGGTTTAAAAAATATTGTGGTGATTAATTAGGATCATATTAATTTTATGTAAAGTGTTGAAAAATAGCAGTGACTATATTAATATTATCTGTAGCACTCATTCAGTAATAGAAACAACTCTCAATATAATTTAATAGTATACTTGTAAGCCTCTCGCATATTTTTTTTTTACTGGCTGTAAATAAAATTCAATGAAAGCCCAGAAAAGACATGCTAATCAGTCCTCCTGAAGATGAAACAAGACTTATATCAATTTAAATCCTGCAGTTTAGATGGCAAATATAGACAGGCATAATCTGTAATATGAGTCAATTTACAGTATTTTTCCTTTTTTCCCCTTTAACAAATAATATGCTATCTAGACTGGTTGAATTACCATTTATTAAATGAAAATATCCATTTGTTCCCTGTGGAACTACTTACAAATTGCTAGGACTAGTCACATGATAGTTTCAGAATCTCTTTGCTGTATAGTATTTTCTACTTTTTCAAAAGAAAGCAAGGCATTTATTCAAATGTCTTTCTACACAATTATGAACCCAGACACCCAAATAACACTTAGACTTTTCATCCAAACAGAAAGGAGAAATGTCTGACAGAACCTTTAGAATAAACATTTGTCTCCCACAAAGCCCCCTAAAAATACACATTCTTAACTTTTTCATTCATTTTGACATCTCTCTAGCTCTAAATGCAATGTACTCTATTGAACACATTGATTTTGGTTTTGAAAAGACATTGTCTTTTGAAAGGTCTACATGAGGTTTCTTTATTTATCTAAGCAGCGTAGAATTCTATGTGTCAATGGTGTCATGAAGCTCTTCCTCAGAAAAGCTGATTATCTGTCAATAGAAAAATCATTGAGCAAGAACTTTAACGTTTTAAATTTGCCCCTTATGACTCTGAAGTGTTTTATTTCAACAAGCCGCAGTTTTCAAACTCTTGAAGGCATATTTATTTTCTAAAGATGTTAAGCCAATTGTATTTAGAAACTAAATAAAGAAATCGGACAAAATAAGGTGATTTGGTAATGTTCTGCATATATTTCCAGATGGGCGATAATCATTTGATGATGAGATTACTGAAACCCTCAATTAAAAAGAGTGTGTTCCATTTGATTTGCTAAAACAATAAGAATAATCATTCTTCGTGCTTGCTAGAAAGGTCACTAGTCTTAGGAAAAGAGTTGTTGGCAGTCTCTTCAATTGTTGCATCTTTCCTCATTAAGACATTCTCTGTGTAATTAGGGTTGCAGGTGAAGCTGCAGTGGATTGTTTCATTACCTGCCACCTCCTCAATGTTCTCAATCAATTTCATACAAAAACAATTCATGTCTCCATAATAGTTTGTTTTGAAGTGGTAATCTTATCAGAGGGGGGTTTCAATAATGGTAGAACTCAAGTCAGAGTTTTGCACTCAGAAAAGCAGCCAGATTGGGCTGGGAGTTTGGCCTAGTGGTAGAGTGCTTGCCTAGCATGCACGAAGACCCAGGTTCAATTCCTCGGTACCATGTACATTTTTTTAAAAAAGCTAGAAATGATGCTATGGCTCAAATGGCAGAGTGCTAGCCTTGAGGAAAAAGCCCAAGGACAGTTCTCAGGCCCTGAGTTCAAGCCTCAGGACTGGCAAAAAAAAAAAAAAAAAAAAAAAGCAGCCAGATTAACCAGGTTAAACAAACAACAGAAAAGGAAGAACAAAATTTATTATTCCTTTTAAAACTGGAGAAATCTCCTCCTCTCCTCCCCTACTCTTGGAGGAAGATTGAGACTTTCATTTTGTGGAGAAGGAACCCAAGGTATATGGAAAATACATTAGTAAATACAGTGAAGTATTTTCAGAAGCTATGTTTTTATCCTGCATTGTGGAGAAGGCTGTTACTGGTGTGCATGTGTATGTGTGTGTATATGAATGCACACTAGCACTGAAGCATGAACTCAGGGCTTCTGCATTGTAGTTTGGCATTTTTTTTCACTCAAGGCTGGTACTTTACCACTTGAACCACAGGTACACTTCTGGCTCTTGGTGCTTAATCAGCAATAAAAGTCTCACAGCTTTTTCCTGCATAGGTGATTTCAAACCTCAATCCTCAAACTTCAGCTTCTTGAGTAGCTAACACTTCAAGTATGAAGTAACAGCACCTGGCTTGTTAACAGATTGTTGTGTCTTATTGTTGCTGTGCTTTTGATCTAAGTGCATGAAGTTGTATAATTTTTCCCCTTCCTGTTTTGGAAACTTTCTCTAGATAACCAAGTTTGTAAATGACTAGGAACTTGACTTCTAAAAGAAAAAAAAAACAAAGAGTGGAAAATGAGACAGCCACACACTGTCACAAGTCACCGTTGCTTTCCCAAGCACACAAGCTCAATTTTGGTTGAAAAGCCTAGGGTATCATTTAATTAAGGAAGGTCTTTGTTGGGAATTGTGGGTAAGAGCTGGTAAAAGGTACTGCTCTTGAAAGGTCATCACTTCCCTGTCATTAGTGACAAAAATAAGCTGATATAGCTGGCTACCTGAGGAGGTAAGCATGTCTTCTTGGCAGATAGGTTGGTGACACATTGGAATGACACTTTAAGAGTAGGTGTGAGGGCCAGGAGTGTGGCCTAGAGCTACAGTGCTTGCTTAGCATGCACAAAGCCCTGGATTCAATTCTTTGGTACCACATACACAGAAAAAAATCACAAGTGATGCTGTGGCTCAAGGGGTAGATTTGTAAACTTGAGAAAGCTCAAGAATGTTGCCCAGGCCTGGCCAAAAAAAAGAAAAAAAGGATAATCATGGTCACCATTTACTCTGAGAGTTTAAATAGACTTTGATTCTATTATCATTTGTGACAGTAGCAAATGTATGGACCCTAGAATCAAAATATCTGCCTTTTTTATTTCAGTGGAAGTCCTTCATCGCTTTATTTTCATTTCCTCCCTTTTTGGAATGTGTAGCACAGCTTACCAAAATGAAATGGTCAACGTGGAAATTTATACTTCAGGCCCATGTAATTTAGTACATAGCATTTTGCCAGGATATAGTTAAGTATTTGATAAATTATACATTGTACTAATAAAAACTACTACCAAAATTATAATTTCTGTTATCTGAATGCAACATGCAGGCACACAGGCTGAAGAGAATTAAAAAAAATCCATTCCTTTGGAATCCAAGAGTCACTAAAGATAATGAAAATTGAAGGACAATTATGTGACTGAATTGGCTTCTATTCTAAAAAAAAACTTGTAATCATGACTATCTGGAATTTTTAGCACCATGAAATAGTAACCTTTCCTAGTTTTCAAAAGATTCTGCTTACCTTTTTCATTTTATTCATTCGTCTGCCTGGCACTAAATAAATATAAATAGGATACATATAAATAGGATAGTTAAAATCTGTAGGAACTTATGCTTTTGAATACAAACTAACAGTAATTTTGTCCATGACTTTGCCTCCACATACATTTTGAAGGTCATTTTCTTTCAGTTCATGCCTAGGTTGATATAATTTGCATGCAGTTCCAAAATGTGAATTGTGTTGTTCCATCTCTGTGACTAATATCTGGGATAATTGGATACAAAGGAGGGGTTTGTTCTGGTTTGAGCTTGTAGAGGTTCTCCCCTGTGGACATGCAGTAAGGTAGCGTGTTGTCGTGGAAAGTTCCCATTGGCGACATCTAGTTGCTTCATGGCAACTAAAAATGAAAAGGTGGGGGAGGCTCAGGTCCCTTTATTTCCTCCAGTGGTGTGGTTACATGACCCATCTCCTCTAGGTCCCATCTCTTCACCATTCCACAACCCACTGAGAGCATTGTGGACTAGGGAACCAAACCTACAACACTACGCTGGGACCTTTGGCAACATTTCAGATACAAACTCTCGCATAGATACATAGAATTTATTTAGAACACATACTGAGGATTGTTTTAATAAGAGCAAAATGTTAAAAATAATTCTGTCATGTTCTGTCATCAAGCCTAACACATGCAGGAATATTCTATTTTTATTGTTGTTGGTGGTGGTGGTCGTAGGGCTTGAAATCTGGGCCTGGTGTTGTCCCTGAGCTCTTCAGCTCAAGGTTATTGCCCGTTACCCCTTGAGCGCAGCACCACTTCTGATTTTCTAGTGGTTAATTGGAGATAAGAGTCTCATGGTGTGAGCCACTGTACCAGGCTAGGAATATTCTTTTTAGAGTTAAAAAATAAGATTTTGGCCAGGCACAGTGGCTCAAGCCTGTAATCCTAACTATTCAGGAGGCTGAGATCTGAGGATCGTGGTTCAAAGCCAGCCCGCACATCTATATAGATGCATATTCTTTTGATACATATATAGTTCCATATAAAATTTTTCCCATCAATGATTTCTTTTTATCTAGAGGCTCACATTTGCTCTATCTTACATTTTTATCTATTACATATAAGATTAAAAATCTCAGGTGCTGGTGGCTCACACCTATGTTCTCAGCTGCTCAAGAGGTGAAGATATGAGGTTCGTGGTTCAGAGCCAGCCTGGGAAGAGTCTATAGGACTCTTTTCTCCACTATCAAAAAATCTGGATGTGGTACTGTGGCTCCAATTGTAAGAGTCCTAGCCTTGAGTAAAAAAAAAGCTCAGGGACAGTGTCCAGGCTCTGAGTTCAAGCCCCAGGACTTGAGCAAGGAAAACATCTCTGAGCTGCATTAAGCTGAGGAGAAGCCAGAAGGAAGTGGAAAGCTAGAACTTGTAGACTTTTGTCGACTTCCTTGTTTTTGGAGTGAGAGGGCGGTCCTGGGGCTTGAATTAGGGCCTGAGCACTGTCCTTGGGCTTTTTCAAGGCTAGAGGTCTACAATAGCTAGAGCTATACCACTTAAGTCACAGCACCACTTCCAGCTTTTTTCTTTGTATGTGATACCGAGGAATCGAACCCAGGTCTTTGTGCATGCTAGGCAAGCACTCTACCACTAGGCCACACTCCTGGCCTGTGTCTACTTGATATTTGCATTAAAACATACTCTCTGTTCCTCTCTTTTACTCCCTAAGATACTTCCACTTTTGTTCTGTCAGACCTTCTAATAGTTTTATTAGAAATTGCTACTTTTGGAAACATAAATGTAACATAAAACAGATCTTATCTGTGCAAAAGCAGAAAGGAAAGCATTTCCTAAAATGCTAAAACCAAAATGTGAAAATCAAAAGTACTTGGATTAAGTGTACATAGAAGATCATTTAGAGGTTTGAGAAAGTACCAGGAATAGTTGAGGGGCTGTAAAGAGAAATAAACTTCCCACTGGTCCATAAAGATCATGAAGGAACAGATCCCTTCCTAACTCTTAAAAAGAAAACTTGTGCTGACACGAGGTTGAATCTGCAGAAAGAAAATACATGCTACACACATTGTTTTCTCTAGACTCAGAGTAGTGTTGCATGATGGAAATATCTACTTGAGCTCATGCTTTCATTTTTTTTCTGTGTCTATATTCCTTACGTACACATCTACTGATGACCATTGAAGAGATTCTTTCTTCTTACTATTACCAGAGCCTTAAAAATTTAGGCATTTTGGGGCTGGGAGTTTGGCCTAGTGGTAGAGTGCTTGCCTAGCATGCACGAAGACCCGGGTTCGATTCCTTGGTACCACATACTTACAAAAAGCCAGAAGTGGTGCTGAGGCTCAAGTGGTAGAGTTCTAGCCTTGAGAAAAATCCAAGGATAGTGCTCAGGCCCTGAGCTTAAGCCCAAGACTGGCAAAAAAAAAAATTAGGCATTTTATTAGAACCATAGATCATTTATGTAATGTAGCATTTGCTTTAAATATGGAACTTCTTGAGGATAGGTATTTGCATTTCAAGGGTCAAATTGAACAAAGATATGCTTGTTGCTGGTACTTACGGGCAATTTTGGAAATGGTTTGTATCCATTAAATCCACCTGCGATGCTAACCCCACGAGCAGGTCTAATTTCTTGAGGATCATAGAGAAGCAGGGTTTAAATCCCTCAGTAAAAAGCCCCATTTTCTTTTTATTTTACTGAAATAACTTGTCTGTCTTATCTTCAGTCTTGTCAAAAGCACTGCTGTGATTAGGGAGAAAAACATTCCTTTACAGTAACTTTATCTTAAAATGCACATTATTTCTTTCTCTGGGTCAAATCAAAGGAGCACTTGTGTCCTGTCATGCACCTCTGAGTAGAGGTTGCCTCACTGGCTCATTTCCCCTCCTCTCACCTTTCCACTTGGCTTCAGAATCTTAAAATGACACTACAGCTCTTTTATGTTTGGAGATCAAATTAGCTATTTAGCCAAATCACCAAAGTGAAGGATATAATGCTCAGAAGCAAGCATTTAAGTTACAAAAATGGACGTTATCTAATGCAATAAATGATGATAGTGTGTCTTTAGGCCCTGGTTGTTCCATTATTTGGGGAAATAATAAAGACTTTTCATTTTCTCCCTTAGATCATAAGTGCTGTTATTAGTGCCATCTCAGCATTAAACCAGGTTGCAAGCTGCTTATTCTTCAAAATGCAAGGTTTTTTTTTTTGTGTTTAGTTTAATTGCTTTTTCAGGAACAGTATTAACTTGTAGAAGTGGAGGGGAAAAAATGAAAGAAGCTGAAGCTGTGATTCAATATTTGAAGCTTAAAAAGATATTTCATAAACTAAAGCAACAATACTATACCAATTACCAAGTTTATTATTTGGGAATATCAATACTGTGATAATTATATTGAAAAGATCTTTTAAGTACTAGATATGAGAATCATCTCTATTTTTCTTTTAATATATGAAGTAAAGAATTACCTTCAGGTCCCAATAAATTACATAATGCCCACATTCTTTGTACTAAAGAAAAAAACTGACAAAATCTGACTAAACTGACACCAAACATTATACTCAAATCAATCACCAGATTTTAGATTCAACGTTCTTAAAAATCTCTCAGTCTCCTCATTTTATATTCACCAACTTCTACCCTTACATCAGGACTTGAATATTTGCCACTACCATCTCCTCTGTCCATTGGCGTTTCCCAGCTTCCAAAGCAATAATAGTGGATAATCTTTCTTGAAGTCAGTTCTGTTCTCTAAGAAGAGATTAAACACATGCATATGTTTCTGTTGTTAATAAAATCACAACAAAAACGTCAATGCTCAGGCTTTCCTGTTGTGGCTCTCGCTATCTCTTTATTATCAGGGTGACGTATAGAGGGGTTCTAGTTGCATTTGTAATATAGTGAGTAGATTACTTCTTGAACATTGTTACCCCCCATGTTTTTCTCGCACTTTCCCTCTTCTCCCTCCCAAGTTGTAAAATTCATTTCCAACATATTATCTTGTGAATATCACTGTTATACCGGTTCATCCTTTGCCCTTTGTCTCATCTCGTTTTTCCCCTTCACTTCCCTGATTCAGATAAACAAATAAATGTATATACAATATCCCAGGTAGCAAACTCAGAACCCCTCCTATTTCTAATCATGTGTCTGATGTCTTTTTTGCTCCCAGTAGACTAACTGCATTATCATGCATTATTTCAAGCCAAGATAGGGAGACTAGGAGATGATGGGAACCTTCACAAACTGTGGGAATCTATAATTACAAAATTAATATTTACTTGTCATCCCTCAGAAGACTGCAAATGAGGGCATGTCAGTGTCTTTCTTTGACCACTGTCTTGCTTGTGCACTGGACTTTGCAATGGGATTGTTAAGATGAAAATGAACAGCCTGTGGTGAGTGACTTCTGAGCCAGGTCTCATAGCATGCTTCCACCCCATTTGTTGTCTCTAGCTCTTCTTGATGAATGTTCAGGCCATTTGCAAATAAGCCTGAAGTGTGTTCCTGTATGTGGCTCCATCTTCCTCAGAGAGCAGAAATTGGATCCTGTTCTCTTCCTTCCCTAAGAAGGCCGAGGACTCACTTATCCAAACACATTCCACTCCAGTGTATCACTTTTTTGCGGTTGGTGCCTGAGTCTAACTAGAGGAATGGCAGAAAATCGGATCTACTAATATGAGATACTTCACGCCTCCTTTTGCACACAAAAGGCTATGCTAAGGTCATGAAAGGACAGATCTAGGCATGGGACTTTGAGATTCATTATTACTTGTGAAAACCATCTAGTAAGGATATGTATGCTTCTGTACTTCCAGTGCAGTCAGACAGAAACTTCAGCCCAATGAATACTCCATACTTTGTTAGCTGCTTCTCCTGTTCTATTTGCTCAACTCATCTTCTTATGAATTTGTGTCTTGATCATTCTTTCAACTAATGATTTTCATGATAATTCTCTCCCTAGGCTCTATTTCTAAGGCAGTTGACAAAAGGTGCCTTTGAAATGTTGAGTATAATTACTCATAGGCACCCAACACATACTGCTAAATTGTTGTTGCTTATAGATAACCTCCATTTTGAGAATATGGAAGCCCTATCTTCTGTTATCCCTAGAAGGGATTTTTTTCTGTCAATATACAGGATGGGCCCTCAACATATGGGATGTAGGCACAAGTGACTGGAAAAAGTGAAATAACTAAGCCTCCACTGAATAAATACTTGAGTCTTCTCGGCAGCCCCAACAGAGATGTGCTTGAATGAAGATGCCATAACGAATAGTCATAGGAAAGTTCCTTCAGTGTCCTATGCCGTTGAAAACATGGCAAATAAATCCAAGAGATTCCACTGCTCATCTATTTGGATGGCCAGAGTTAAAAACACAACACTGAGTGCTGCCGAGCTCACAATTCTTGCTAGTAGGATTAAAACTATAAACACTAAAATATCTCTCTTGTCTCTGTGAAAGTGAGCAGAAATCAATAAGAATCAAGAATATATGTCAAAGCCAGGAACCAGAAGACCATGCCTGTAATCCTACCTAATAAGGAGGCTGACATCTGAAGAATTGTGGTTCAAGGCCAGCCTGGGAAGAAAAGTTGCTAAGAGTCTCTCTACAAAATAAACAGCAAAAAGCTAGGCTGGCATTAGAGAAAATAAAAATAGTCACTTGCAGGAAAAGGGACAGAACTAGAGCAAATCATATTAAGTGAGGTAAGCCAAGCTCAGAGAAACAATACAGTTCACCCTGATACGTGGAAATTAGATCTAAAATACACTAGGATATGATAAATTATACAAGATTTTAGACACTCACACAGACCAAAAGAGGATACTCTTGGAAGAGAAACACAAAGGAGCAATGCCAACATGTTTCTTTATATAAAACTACACACATGTATTATCCATATATATATATGTCTCAAAATGAACTCCACGATATATCTCCTTATTTTAAAAAATTTGATGATTCTTTCCCTTATGTATGGTGTATTTGTGTGCATATCTTCAGGAGGGTAAGGGGATAGTGCACTACTCAATAGAATGGAAAACTGCAGCAGTGGTGCTCACTGGACATTGAAGAAAGTAAACTATACAACTCATGGGTGGAGATAAGATGGAGGGACTGGGAAAGAGTGAAGAAAGGAAATATACTCATTACTTGACTCATGTCAATCCCTCTATACGTTGCCTTCAAAATACCAATAATGTAAATACTATTTTTTTAAAGGCTAGGTTGAGGGTGTGACTTGAATGCCAGGTGGTCAGCCAAGGGAATGAGTTCAAACCATGACACTGGTGCCCGTGTGTGTGTGTGTGTGTGTGTGTGTGTGTGTGTGTGTGTGTGTGTGTGTGTGTGTGTACACACACTCTATTTTACACGCAGATTATAATTTAGATGGAAAACGTGTCACATCAATGATCTAGTTGACTCTGGAAGTCCTGACTGTTTTACTGAACTTCTATGTGTCAAACACATGAAAGTTGAGCTTTTCCTTCCAAAGGAAATCTGCATATGTTTGCATATTTCTTGTAATTTCATTTGCCATTGATTACTAGTTACAGTTCATTGTACTTTGACAAGATATAAGAAGTTACTTAAATTTTGTTATATTGTTGAGTGTTGCCTTATGTCCTAAAATATGTGTTATTTTGGAGAAATTTCCATGCCAAGAAGAATGTATGTTCTGTGTCTATAGGTTGATTTTGTGTTTTCAGTTCTAAAGTGTGCTTTTTTATTTTTGCCTGAATGACTTGTCTATTGGAGAGAATGAGGTGCTAGTATCACTTTCTATAACTGGTAAATTTTATGTGTGCTTTTATATCCAGTTGTTTGTCTTATGAAATTTGATGCACCAATTCATTTAAGATTTGTTTATTGTGGGAGGTTTTTACTTTCACTTTTAATCATGAAGGACAGCTTTCACAGATACAAGAATATAAGTTATCAATTATTTTCTTTCAGGTATGTAAATATATTGTTGCTATGTTTATGTTCCTTTTGTAACTTCTACCCTGGTACCAGCACTCAAAAAAAGAAGTTACTAAACATCTGTGCTCGGTGTGCAATGTTCTAAACCTTATAAATAAAGAATAAATCAAATTGGTTTCCCTCATTTGTCATAATCAGTAGAAACCTTGGGCTTTCCTAGCAGAGGTTTACAGTAGAGCAAAACCTAGATACATAAGGCCATACAGAGTGATGCTAAATGAAAGGACCTCTAGGATATTTAAAACAAAAGCCATATAATGAGTGATTGTTGTCCTTAATGTACTATGTTATCTCTCATCTCTTTTTCTGTCCCTTGGTTATCTCATATTGTTACAGTATTTCACTTTGTTATCTGATATATTGGATAAATGAGTTTTTGGTTATTTGAAATTGGATAGGGAAGGGGGGAAACAAGATGAGAGGTGGGGGTGGGGGGGGAGAGAAATGGGAACCAAGACATGAGAAAGGGTATCAATGTTTATAAAGTAATGCACCTTCTATCTGGTGAATATAATGTAATCCTTCTTATTAATTACAATAAAAATATATGAGAAAAGAATAAATTAAATTTCCTGCTATGTGAAAGTTACATATTTAAAAAAAGAAAGATTTCAGTATAATATTATGTATCAAATGGTGACCAAACTCATGCTTCCTTTTAAGTAGGAAAGATCTGTCTAGTGAGTCAAGATTTGAGAGTATGCCTTAGTCCTAATTTGTGAGTCTGACAATCCCTTCCAGAACAATATGGGAAACAAGAAAGAACAAAGTTCAGCTAAAATTATAGCAGAAGTATTTTTTAAAATTATTTTCCAAGTGTGTGTGTTTTTATTTTCCAAATCTGGTCATGTTCCTTACAGGCTTACCACAACATAGTATCATGACCTTCCCTATGAGAGAGAAAATGAGTGAAGGAAGCATTTTGTGAATTCCTTTTCAGAAAGGAGCACATTGTGTTCCCAATGGCAAGTTGTCTATACGATGTGAAGGACAGTTCAGGGAAGAAACAGAAAAGGTGAGAGGATGGTAACTTCAAGTTATTAGCACCTATTTTGCAGGTAAATATGAAAAGATAAAATTTGATTTTTTTTGCTGTTCAGTATGATATAGCAATCTATATATCTATTGTAAGAAAATAAAACAGTTCAGGATATTGTCAATAATTTTATTGTCAAATCATGTGGTCAAATTGTTTCCTGCATCTTGAACACTGAAGCTTTGTAGGTGTAGTGCTAGACCTTTGCCTTTAGATAGTAAGATTTTATCCTTCTTCCCCTTGATTTTCTTCTCAAATTGCTACATGGATCTGGGTGTCATTTCCTAATTTATATAATTCACACAACATGTCTGGGTATTGTTTAACATGTATATAGATTTTTTTTCTTTCTTTTTTTTTGTAGGTCATGGAGCTTGAAATAGCTTGAGCTCTTCAGCTCAAGGCGACCCCCCTACCCTTGAGCCAAGGCCCTCTTCCTGTTTTCTAGAGGTTAATTGGAGATAAGAGTCTCAGGTTCTTTTGTGCCTAGGATGCCTTTGAACCTTTATCCTCAGAGCGCAGCCTCCTGAGTAGCTAGGATTACAGGTGTGAACCTTCACGGCCAGCATCATTATAGTTTTTGCACTTTTCCTTCTAAGAAGAATTTCATATCCTTAGAAGCAGAGTTTATTTTATTTAAAAATAAATATAAGGAAGGTGGGAAAAGCAAGATGATTAGGAGGAGGTGGGAAGAGGGAAACAGGGACAAAAATATGAGAAGGAGTATTGGTGTGCAAGAAGTAATACACCCACTATCTGGCGAATGTAACTGTAACTTCTCTATACATTACCCTGACAATAATAAATAAATAAATATAAGAATTTTATCTAAATATTTATAATTCCAAACAGACCAACACACAAAATATAATAATATAAGTTTGCTTGAGGTAAGATATTGTATAAGCAAGTAGTAGTTAGAATTATTTAGAAGACTCTTCAAAGGATATACATAAAATTTACAATAGACTTACACTCTAAAAATGTATATTCTTTATGTAGTTGAAGTATTTATGTAGATTATAAAAATGCCTATTACTAAAATATCTTCAGATAATATTCCTTGTTTTAAACTGAAAGGAAAAGCAATGTCGTATTCGGTATTTAAGAACACATGATCTTCAGAGGTGAAACAAACATGAATGTCCCTCTATTAGCATTGTAAATAATTGAAGGGGACTTCTAACAACACACACACACACACACACACACACACACACACACACACACACACACACACACGCGGGAGGGGGGGTGGAGAGACACAGTTACAACTGACTTCACAGACGAAAAGAAGAAATGAAGAACAGAGTGAACATTGAAGGCCTAATGGACTTTAGATCTGAGACCCAGTAAATCTCTGCAACTCTCCCTTCAATGAAGTTGAGCTTTGTTTATCATTAAAAAGGAAAAGCAAAGGCATGAGAATACACAGCCTGCTCCCTGGGGGACGGCCCATGCTGTCACAGAAGGCTGGGAAAGCTTCTAAATGCAAGGGCTCATGTGTCCTACTCTGTCTTACACTGGGGTGTGAGAAAGAAGTCATGCTTTGCCTCCTTCAAGGATCACAGGAAAGGGAGAGAGAAAGAAGGAGGGAGATGGTGGAGACTATCAAATGCGATCATGAGGGGATAAGGAAAGCTTTCTTTCCCTTATCTCTTTGTATTGGTGGACCACAAAAGCTCAGGCTATATTACTTATTATTTAATTTTGTATATTTTTAATCTATAAAAATACCTTTTTACAAAAATTGACGTTTTTGAGAAAGAGTTTGTACTTACTTTTCAGAGGCAAAATGCAAACCAGAGAATATAGTTTGTATTTTAAAAACACAGCCAGTACAAGTGACTCATGCCTATAATCTTATCTAATTAGATGGCTGAGATCTGAGGGCCACGGTTCAAAGCCAGACCAGGCAGAAAAGTCCAATAAACTACTAAAAAGTCCAATAAACTACTTAAAAAAAAGTAAAGCCAAAAGTGGAGCTGTCATTCAAGTGGTCAAATACTAGCCTTGAGCACAAAGAGGCTCAGAGACAGCACCTAGGTACCGAGTTCAAGCCCCAGGACTGGCAAACACACACTCACACACATGTATATTTGCAAATCTACATTAAAAAATCTGTTATGAGTAGCATTTCAGGTGTTGGACATGAATTATTACATTTTCCCAACAAATTTCAATGTGAAAATTTACATTTCTCTTATAAAGGAGCCAAACCCCAGTGAGGTTTAAAAATAAATAAATAAAAGGAAAGGTTTAAATCCAGAATCTTCTGACTCTAAAACCCATGTAATTTCTGAAAAGTCGTGCTCACTTATGGGAGCCATATACATTATGTGTACTTTGTATAAGATGATCAGGTAATTCATCTTTCTGACTGAGATGCTTTTGTCTGGGACAAAATACTAAATAGGACAATAGATGTAAACCCATCCCTGATAGATTGGGGTGCGGTTATTCTAACTGTGGGTAATGAATGTGCCGTTGAATGAAATCACATAATGCAGCTACCTGTAGGGTTTTTGTGCAAAAACCCTGAACTATTACCTAATCTGCATTTATAAAATGTAGTCTTGCATCCAATTTGCAGGAATTATCATCACAAATGGTTGATTTCCTGCCTTTGCTCCGAGTTGTGTAAGTGACTCAATTATAATCAAGAAACTGCCGAGCATGCAATGTAACTGTGCAGTCACCAGTGTGGGTCTCGAGCCCTGATGAGGGCTTTTCTGATACTAAATGCAAGCCAGAAAGGGGACAGAGAGTAAATGAAGTATCTGCACTTCATTATTTTGGGGGAAAAAAACAACCTAATAATGGATTTTTTTTCTCATTTTACAAGACCTGTTTCCCCCAAATTTACTCCCTTAGTATATGAAGAAATTGTGAAAATAGCATCAGTGTGACATAATCAAGAGACACTGGTAGGAGATGATGCAATTACAAAAGCTTGTCTCATCCCAATCATTGATCATTGGCAAGTGTTCTTTATTCTTTGGAGAGGTCTTAGGAGAGACTTCAAAGAAGAATGACTGCCTGGCATCAAGCCTCAGAGTCAGAATTGGATATTGTCAGCACGTGGATATGCCTGCTCCTTTCTCTGGACAGTTACAATGTAAGCCGCTCATTCGGTAGGGAAAGGGAATATGATTGAAAAAAACCCAGACTGGCCGACGTGCACTGATTCCAGGTTCACCTCTCCAGCACAGCCAAGAACGAGCATTTCTCCATTCATACTTACTATCATGTCAGATATCCATCTGCCACCTGACACAGAAACAGTAGTGTGGGAACCATCAGTGGATTCAGTCACTGTGACCCTAGCACAGTCCCAGCATACACAAGTAAGGAGCTGACAAATACACTGGCTTGGAGTTGTCAATAGTCCCATCTACCCAAATCATTCTTTCTTCCATAGAGGAGGGAGGAGAAAGTTCTTGCTAAATGCCACCTGTCTTAAAAAATCTCAGTCTCAAGGCATTTATGAATATCCACAGGTCCCTAGGCCCTTCCCTTTACACAAGCCATGATGTGCCTATGCAGACTAAGGTCTGAAAGCCACCTAGTGCCTTACAGGGCCAGTTTTTAGCATCCTTAAGTCTAATTTGTGTTCATCTATTATAGCCTCTCCCAATTCACATGCACACACATTTACACATACCTATAATATAATATATATTATATATAATATATATACTATAACATAATTTTTGTTCCATGGAAATTATTTGTATTTATTCTAATACACCTAATGATATACGTTAAACCTAAATGTCTTGTGAGAGGGTTACCTGAAGTACTTCCAGAATTTTTTCAACCAGAGGATTAAAGGTCCAGATAGATTAATTGCTTTATCATTTATAATTCACTAAGGCTGGATGTCAGCTCTCAAATTGGATGCAGTATTAGGAGATAGGACTTTCCAAAAGGTTTTCATTTGAAAAAGAAAACCTACACAGTTTCTATCCTTGTGATTTAATCCATGAAGAGATTTACACTCAGAGAAATTAAATAATGCTACATCAAATGCACCTGTGTACCATACCCACTTTGCTGCTAACTACACGTGAATTCTTGTTTTCAGAGCTTCAAGTAGTTTCCACTCCACACCATTGACCCAGTCATCTGGAAGCCTTTTTAATATGCAGATTTCTGACTCTTATTCCAAGAGTGTTTGATTCAGTAAGTGGACAATATGGCCAAAAATGATTGTAACTTCATTACATTCAGATAAGGTTGCTGTTATTTTTTTTCTGAAGATAACCCCTTTGGAAAGCATTGGTTTACAGGAATCTGTCATTCCTCTTTAAGTTTATTCTTTATCTCCTCTGGAAAAGGTTCATTATCTAATTTAGAGTTGCTGTGGTTTTTATTTAGGGCACTGACTGTTATGTTGCAGGAGCCTATGACAGCCTACTTGCTGTCTATGTTTCAGAATGGGAAACAAAGCCTTGCTGCATCTACCTAAATTTCTTATGTGAGGAAATACAATGAAGATCATTAAAATTCTCTCTTTTGGCAACCATGTGAATCACACACCCACCTGCAGATTTCACTCAAACTCAGCCAGCAACAAATTTCTGTTTGTCTCATTTGGTGTTTTTAAACCTTTAGCACATATTGAGTTCCTATTGTCAAGAAGTCAGGAATTAAAAAGTCAATGGACAAACAACAGAAAAATCTGTGTTTCTGAAATTGCTCAAGAAAAGCAATGAAACCAAGCCGGCAAGGTCCTATAGAATAATGGGAATTAAATTATGTCACACAAGAAGACAAATGGAATCAGATGTCTTTTTAAAGGCTAAAACATTCCTTTGCATTTTGTACATGTGAAACACAAATGATTCTCATATTGCACCAAAAAGGCATATTGTTGACTTTCTTCTTCTTTTTTTTTTTTTTTTTGCCAGTCCTGGGCTTGAGCTCAGGGCCTGAGCACTGTCCTTGGATTTTCTCAAGGCCAAAGCTATACCACTTGATCCTCAGCACCACTTCCGGCTTTTTTCTGTGTATGTGGTACCGAGGAATCGAACCCGGGTCTTCATGCATGCTAGGCAAGCACTTTAACCACTAGGCCAAACTCCCGGCCCGACTTTCTTCTTTTTATATGAAATGAATTGCCTAGAAATATTTAAAATTTAACTTTTTACTTAAGTTCATTAATTTTTAGAATTATTGTAAAGGTGATATACAGAGAGGTTATAGTTACGTAAGTCAGGTAATGAGTACATTTCTTTTTGAAAGGTATCACTTCTTCCCTCATTTTCTCCCAGGTTTTCCCCTTCTGATCCCCTGGCCCACAAGTTTTGTAGTATATTTTCAATGTAGTGTCTAGTGAGTATCACTGATATATTTGTTTACTCTTTGTCCCCTCATTTCTGTGTCCTTTTTACTCCACCAAACAGATGAACTTACCTACAAGACAAAAGTTCCAGAAAGTTAACACATATACAAGGAGGGGAAAAAGGGAAGAAAAATACATAACTCCTCGTTTCCACTTCTTGGAGTTCATTTCAATAAACATTACGTGTATGACTATAGCTATTGAACCTTTGTTAACCTCTCCTAAGAATCCTCCTTGAGTCTCACTGAATGTCTAGTCAACAGTGCACCAATTCTAAGTGTATAAGCACTAATATAAAGTGTATAATTCAGCATTTTTCTATTTATCACTACTTGCCATTAATTCACTTTCTGACTATTTTGATTTGTATTTCTAGACCTTTTCTAAAAGTGGAATCACATATCTGTCACTTGGAATGGCTAGGTGTCTTTTTTTCTGGTCCTGAGTCTTGAACTCAGAGCCTAGGCCCTGTCCCTGAACCTCTTTGTGCTCAAGGGCACAAAGCATCATTGTTAAAGCTTATCTGTGGTGCATCAAGCATTCATATTTCATTTCCTTTTACTTTGAATTATTATTAGTTGACTTTTAAATCATATTTGGAATTGTGTCACACGAGTATTTTCTTCTAAAGAATTTAATTTCTCTCTCTTGAATTTTTCTTCAAAAGGCAGAGATGACAGTGGGGTCATAGAGAAAAGAATACGTCATTTACTCCTTATTTTTTTAATCTTTAAGTTGTAATACAAAGAAGTTGCCATTTAACAAAGTAGTTTATGCATCCTTTCTATATCCTCACCCACCTTCCCCTCCCCATCACTTTCCTCAGTCTTCTTTATTTTATAGGATATATATGGCTTTCTCCCTTTCTCCTCTTCATTTGTCCTCCCCTTTCCTCTTGACATCATCACAACCTTTTCGAGTACCTCTTCCTGGTGTTTATTTTGTTGAATTACACTATTTGAGCTCTCCTGTGAATCTACCATGCTTCAATCAATACTTTTATATGCAATTGCATACCACCCATCATGTTTACATATACATTTATAAGTGAAACCTAACTTCCACATGTGAGGGAAAACATTCATCTCTCTGAACCTGACATCACTTAGCATATTTCCCCCAAAATCTTCATATTTTTTGTTAGATAAATGATACATTAACCTTTTTTAAGAGAATGTCCTAAAATGACATTCTCACATTCTATCCCTAGAGATTATGTGAAATTTCCTTTATATGGATAAGCAGAGTAAGCTGAATAATAAACTATGGAAACAGCAGAATTTATACAATGTGCTCCTGAGTTATTTACTAGAGCTTCCTAGTTCCTGTTTATCTCCTACATAAATAAACTGAATTTTATGTTGTGAAATTAGAAGTAGGGGTTCTATTGTGCTCTTCTGGAATTCAGTATATTCATCTACCTGTATTTCTTTCCTTTATTTAACACACAAAATGTCCCCATTGAATACTGGGTATAAACCTACAATCTTCACATGGATTATAAAAGTTTCCATTAAAAAGCGTGACTCTAATTCTCCAGGCTTGTTCATTTGTTCATCACTATTTTTTTCTCCTTCCTTGTCATCCTTGAATTGCTTATTGTCAGACATTCCTCTTTCTTTCATTCAAGTGAAATTCATTTAAAATCTGATCTCAGTATTAATGTCAGTATTTTGATTGTGCTATTATGCAATAGGTTTATAAAATACTATTGGAAGAGGGGCCGGGAGTTTGGCCTAGTGGTTAAAGTGCTTGCCTAGCATGCATGAAGACCCGGGTTCGATTCCTTGGTACCACATACATAGAAAAAAGCCAGAAGTGGTGCTGAGGCTCAAGTGGTAGAGCTCTAGCCTTGAGAAAGCCCAAGGACAGTGCTCAGGCCCTGGGCTCAAGCCCAGGACTGGCCAAAAAAAAAGAAAAATACTATTGGAAGAAAAGGGTAGAATGTACATATATCTGTTTTATCTTCTTTTTACAAATTCATAACTAGTTTTCTCAATAAAAATATTTTCAATTGAAAACAGAATAAATACCTGAAATGCCCATTATATAACCACAGGAATCAGGGGCAGTCTTCCTTTGTTATGTTTTACTCGTTGCCCAGTACCCATCATGCTTACATATACGTTTATAAGTGAAATCTAACTTCCATATATAAGGGAAAACATTTGTCATAGCTTAATATTTGTATAATACAATACATTCATAAATACTAGTATCCAGCTGTAGAGATGTCAGAAATGATGCAACTAATATCTGGTTCAAAAAAAACTTGGTCATTTACTGAAAATATTATCTTATTTTTTATAAATCATTTTATTCAGATGTTCACAAGTACATGCTAGATTCTCTAACAAGTCTGAAATATAATGGGAGATAAAAGAGTTCTGTATAGGTTTCAGAGATCCACATCAATTCTATCACATGTGGTAACAGGAAAGCACAAGTTGAAATCAGTGCAGAGAGGGAAGGGGACACAGAGTCAACAAAATCAAGTACTATAGGAACTGAACAGGTGGAAGAATGAGAGAAAGATTCTTGTAAAGTGAGACAAGTAACCCTCAAATCTCTATATTCAGTGCAGTTCAATTTCCCAGGTGGTGGGAATTGCATAGACAAGGACTCTGTATCAGTAGCAAACATAATGTTCAAGAAATGTAAAGCAGCCAGGCGTCATGGCTCACATGTGTAATCCTAGCTACTCAGGAGGCTGAGATCTGAGGATCAAGGTTCAAAGCCAGCCAGGGCACAAAAGGACCTGAGATTATTATCTTCAATTAACCTCTAGAAAATAGGAAAGGGGGCTGTGACTCAAGGGGAAGAGTGGTAGCCTTGAGCTGAAGAGCTCAGGGACAGTGCCCAGGCCGAGTTCAAGCCCCAGGACCCACAAAACAAAAATGCATAGCAAACTATGGAGCCTGTCATACTTGCAAAGGGGAGGTAACTGAAAGATGGGTTTTCCACTGAGAAATGTGCTACTTACTGGGTCAGGGCAACAATATTTTACTCTAGAAAAGAACCTGAAGAATGAAGACAGTGTAACAGTAATGGCTGATATAGAGTTGCTTAAGACCATGCAAATTCCTACAAAGATGGATGGACACATGCCATGATGTAGTTACTACAATCCATGCAGGGTACAATCCCACAAATGAAATCTCATGCAAATAGTGAAGCTTGTATGATAATCAGATGTTAATGTGGATTTGATGAAAACACCAAAAAATGTGCTAATGGGATGGGCTATCTAGAGTAGGAGTGGAGAAATGTATTGACAAATAAGTGGGAAGTTACTGAACTTTCTGCCTAATTTTGCTGAGAGCCCAAAACTTTTCTTAAAATAACTTTATTAGGCAGGCTGGGCGTATGCCCTAGTGGTAGAGTGCTTACCTAGCATGCACGAAGACCCAGGTTCAATTCCTCCATACCACATACATAGAAAAAGGCTGGGAGTGGTGCTGAGGCTCAAGTGGTAGAGCTCTAGCCTTGAGAAAGTCCAAGGACAGTGCTCAGGCTCTGAGCTCAAGCCCAGGACTGGCAAAATAAAAAAAATAACTTTATTAGGCTGAAGTGGATGGGTAGAGGGGAGGGGGATAAATAAATGAAGGGAGGAAGTGGGGAGGTTACAGTCAGAATATTCAATGTGTACCATTAAGACAATTGAGAGGAGGGATCGGATTGGGAGGTATAGGGGAAGGTGATGAGAGGGGGTAACACTGGTCAACAGGCATTGTACGCAGTGTTATTTGAATGGAAAGTGGATTGTACAGCTACTTAAAGATAATTTTTAAATAAATTAAATATGGTAAGGAAAAATTGTAATTAATTTTAACTTCTGGGGTAAGAAAGAAATAGTGAACACAAGGCAATTATTAACGGGCAATTCCATTGTACATGAAGATATAAGATGATGATTTGGGTGAACCAATGTATTTTATCCTTGGAGTCAGACTTGCATGGTAGCTGACGGGTATCTCAAAGTCACTATGGTGGGATATTTGTTCCTAGCATCCTACCCCAGAAAGGAACTCTTCTCATTGGCATCTTTCCCTGGTTGTGTCATTTGCATCTGGCCAACTAACACCAAATGCTCATGCTGAGAAAGCATAAGTTTTTAGCTCCCAACAGATCTAAACCTTAATTTTGTTCACACCTCTTTAAAGTTGTGGCTGGAGCCTCAGAAATCTGGGGATGGTAAAATCTTGGTCATGGCTTTCCTTTATTCCAGTGAATAGCGTTGTATCCGGCAGTTATTCAACAGGGCCTGACTTTTACTATGATGTGGTTTATCAGATTTACTCTGTGACTCTAATTTTCTCATAGTTCTGATTAAAAAGAAAACAAAACATGGAGAGGGATAAATAGATATTGATGTTACAGAACCAAGCACAGAGATAATACATTTGAAACTTTAGTCTTGCAGTCTTTCCTAATAGGCTCATGACAGATACTTGAAGAAAACTTATGGAGCACACTCTTTTTTTAGGTATCTTTATCATCACAATTATATCTGTGGATTCAGTTCATGGCTCTAATTATAAATGAAAGCCACACATTAAACAAAGGGACTGTGAAGCTCACACTTTCTTAATTAGGGATTCAGAGGGATGCCATGTTTGTCCATGCAGGTTTCATTGTTATGACTACCGGCTCACATAACCTCCCTGCAGGTAAGTTTTCTTCCCAGGCATGTGTACTTTGTGACAGGTTAGCAACAATTTCAACTTCATGCTCCATTTTCTCTGCCTACTGAGGCAATTTGCTATATCCATGCACATTGTTATTTCCTCTGCTTTGTGCCTCCGACCTGTAAGGTGTTTCGTGACGGGAAGTGCACTTTGAATACTAACACTTCAATTGGTCTCCTGGACGAATACTATCTTTGCCACTTTAGGGGGAGGGATTTAATATATAGGTCAACCTCTTACATTAAATAGCTGGTCAAGACTGCAGGCCGAGTTGTTTCCAAAAAAATAGAATTGCATCTCATTGTACTTCCCAGGGCTTTTGGCATTTTACCATCACGACATTCAAGATCCTCCACGATCTGGATTCTCATCATCTCTCAAGGCTCATCTTCTACCACTGTGTTGTTATTTGTGATGGTGGCACATGAAATTGTGTGCTCTGACCTAAATTCATTATATCACTTATAATTCCATCTCCCTCGGCAAAGGTCATTTTTTTCTTTCGGTCAGATCCAGTCCTGTTCCTATAGTCTGTATTTTCCTAAACAGCTACTCACCTTCCAAGACTCCATTCAAATCTCACATTCACTTGCTTGAATTTCTTATTTTATTTTTCCCACCTCCTGACCCACAGCTGCTGGTTTTTATTCCTAAAGCTTCTTGATCATCAGTCCCACCATGCATTGCAGTGTGCTGAGTCTGATTTTTAAATCTTGATGAAAAAAAATGAACAGTTGAGTGCTCACCTTTAACAAATCTATGCTTGGAGAATGGTCAAGATATTAATAATGATGGGTATTATAAGAAAGCCCAGAAAGTCATGTACTTATAATCAATTTTACCTTGGTGTGAGGACTGTGTATGTGTGGAATACCCAAAATGATGTTACTACAGGTCTTAATGTCTAGAGGTAAATAGAGATGTAAACATTGGTCATTGGAGCTGGATACCAGTGGCTCATGCCTGTGATTGTAGCTATTTGGGATGCTGACGATGGTGAAATCTTGTTCTGAGGCAAATTTGGACAGAAAAGTTGAAGGGACCTCTTATTAATGAAGACAGCTAGATAAGATATCACACTGGCCATTTGAGATATTGACGAGCCTAAACAGAGGGAGTGTCCATACTGGCTCAGAAAAGAAGATTCCATCCCCAAAACAATAAGCAAAAATCAGAACTGGAGTTGTGGCTCAATTATAAGAGTGCCAGCTTATTAGCTGTGAGGCTCTGAGTTCAGACTCCAGTACCACCATCAAAACAAAATGGCCTCCATAGTTCTATGACTAAAATAGGTGCAAACTATCAGATAGGCCCAGAGAAATAAATCAAAAGCAGGGGAGGTATAGAGCATGGGGCAGGATTATGTAAGTCGTTGTCTTTACAAGCTGACAAGCCCTAATTTATATTCCAAAATCAAAAATGTCCCAGAATCTTAAGATTATTTTTTTTTCATAGTAGGATTAGAATTTAGGGTGCTGCTCTTAGAAGGCAGGTATATTCCAACCACTGAATAATGTCTCTTACCCCTTTTTTCCCATGGTTATTTGTGGTATAGAGTCTTGCCTTTTGACTGGACCATTGCCTGGGTTGCAGCTCTACATATTAGGCATCCTGCCATCGCCTCCATTGAGATACCTTGATAGCTTTTGCTGAGATGTCCTGAAAGCATAATCTTCCCTGACCTCAGCCTCTTACCTACCTGAGATGACAGGCATGTGCCACTGCATTCAGCTATTGGTCGAGAGGAGGCTGGCTGTGAACCAGAATCCTCCCAATCCCAGCTTTCTGACTAATTTAAGATTATAGGTGAGAGTCACTGCACCTGACATTGAATCTCACCCTTTTTTTTAGTGCTGATAATAATACTCAAAAGGTTTCTGGTTTTTAGATTAGGGATTAAATTAGTCACTCGAATCTGCACAAATATCACAAAAAAATCACAAAAACTCAGAAATCTGAAATGAATTCTGAAATGAAAGTATTTCAGATAAGGGATTCTCATTCTGCATGACAAATTACAATTACATGACTTTGTATACTTATTGTTGTATACTGGCTGATTTAGTACTAGGGGCTACATTCTTTTAATTGGTATTTTATCTCACACCAATTTCAAGGAGTATCGTTATCATTATTCTGTAACGGGAATGCTGAAGCTCCGAGAAGTTATGTAACTGTTACCAGGACACACCATTTAGCAGTGATAAGCTGACTTTGAACATGGATCTCTCTGTCATGCATCTTTTTCTTTTGTTTGTGCCCCTCCTGGAGCTGGAACTCAGGGCCTGGGCACCATTTTCTGTTCCCTGGGCTTCTTTATCTCAATGCTAGCACTTTACCACTTAAACCACAGCTCCCCTTTCTGGCTATTTGTTTTTCTTTTGAGTACATTATTGGAGAAAAGAGTCTCATTACCCTTCCTGTCTGGTTTGCCTTTGAACCATAATACTCAAATCTTGACCTCCAGAGGAGCTAAGGTTATAGGCACAAGCCACAGACACAGGGCATTAATCTTCTGTATTCAATTACTCCCAGAAATATGTTACTTCCTGACTATTGAATAAATTGTACAAGAAGATAAATACATTTACCAAAACTTATAGTTCCTCAAACATACATAATGGCACTTCATCTCAATAAGCATCCTCTAAGAAACTCAGTAGTGTACTGGAGAGTACAGACAACATGGGAAGTGAAAAAAAAGCAACGATAAACAAAACAAACCCAGAACTAAGGAACTAGATCTTTCCTAATTCCAACCTAGTTCAATCTCTTGCTACCCAAGGGACAGCCAATTCCCAAGAACAAGAAAAAGTAACAAGTAGCACTGGAGAAGATAACCATTAGTTTTTTTTTTTTCTGTTTTCTTTCTTTCTTTTTGTTTTGTAAGTACCACAGTCTTGGAAGTATTGAGAAAATGACAAAGTACCTGAACCCTTCATCCACCTTCTTTGCTAAGGCTAAAAGGACAGCATAAATAACAGCAAGGAGAAAAAAGATCAATGAAGGCTTTGCCTGCAATAACAGAGAGAAAAGTACCTGACTGAGAGAAACCATAAACGCCATCGAACCTCATTCCTCATCCTTTGACCGGAAGGTCTCCTCTGACCAGAGCGTTAGAGATCAACTGTAGCTTTTCCCTTGAGCACAGGTGTTTGCTGTATGTCTTGTCCTGGCCAGCTATCTAGGATGGCATTGAAAACTTGTCTGCCAACACATAGGAGGCTTTCCCTGATGGCTAATCTATAAACTCCATAAAAGTTACATTTATCTATCTAGACTCTTGCAGTTGATATTATACACAGTAGGGCATTTACTCCCCTTTCTTCCATTAGTAATAACATCAAATATAGTGAGTTGGTGGAGACCAAAGTACTCCAGACACCCATCCAATTGTTTTCCTGCCTTTCACTAGTGATGGATGGGAGTGATTGAGTTTTTCATCCGGAGCTGCCACACTCTTTCAGATTGTGCTATAAGATGACAGGGCTCCTACCAGAGCTGTTTCTTGAACATGATAGAGTTGAAGTCATTTCAGGCTGGGTTGCAGGCAGCCTTGAGAATTTCCAGGAGTCTTTTGGAGTTCACCCTGGAGAGGGAGCTGAGGAAACAAGGGCTGTATACCAGAGAAGTTGCAAATTTTTTAGTCATATGTGTGCTTGTTACAAATACAGAATGATCTTCACCCTCCGCTTCAACCCACCCCTTCCTGTATATTTCTCAATTCTGCTGTATGTAGGATGAATTCTTGCCTGTACTCTCCCCTCTTCTCCATTTTATTCTTATATCCTTCTCCCCATGGCTCCACACTGTCCTCTTTTGAGTCATTTCCTGATACTTATCTTGTTGGGCTTTGACTCAGTGTTTTATTTTGTTTTATACACATGAACTGCTTTGTCAAAAGGCAAAAAAATAATGGGTTTCTCTTTCTCCCTTCCTTTCAGAGCACACACACTCTGTTAGGATGTGTCCCTGCCTTTCTGCTGGTATGTTTCTCTGCTTGTCTTCTTGCCTACTTACTCTGCTAAGTTTTCTTACCAAAAGAAAATAAGGAAAACAAATTGAATACATAACCTAAAAATAAGATAAGTGAGGGAAGGGGTAGGTTGGGGAGGATTGGAGAAAATGTTGAAAAGGGATAATAGTGATCAAAATGTACTGTATTCATAAACTGCTTTGATGAATGGCAACCCCCTTGTATAACTACTTAAAGATAAATACATAATATATTATATAAGTACATATATATTATATGTATTTTTAAATCTCTTTTAGCCTGACTTGGATTTTGAAGGTCTCTGTTGAAATTTGCACGGCCAGTAGCAGAATAGTTAATGGATTTCAGAGTTGCTTTTCTTTCTCTGAATGGCTTTATCCTGAGAGGCCTTATCGCTACAATAGACATGAATGTACATCTTCTTCTTTTATATGAATTTTTGGATGATCAAATGAGGTTCTATAAATAGAAGTCCTTTGTTCAATGTGGAATGCTAGGATGCTACTAATAAGACTAGTTACCATTTTAGCATCGTCCAGTGCTGGTTCCGGGTCTTGAACTCAGTATCTGGGCACTGTCTCTGAGCCTTTTTGCTCAAGGCTACTGCTCTACTACTTGAGCCATTATACGCTGCACACCTGTTTAGGACTGTAGGCCTGGCTGTTATGCCTTGCTTTTTGTTGAGCTGTGGGGTCTCACTAACATTTGTCCTAGGCTAGATTTAAACTAGCATCATCCTAATCTTCACTTCAGTCCACAGTACCCCGGATTACAGATGTGAACCACCACACCCAATCTGTGAAAATAATTTTTTAAAAGATGTATTTCCAGAAATAATCAGTACAGAGCTGAAAAAAATACAGGACAGGGAAGGGAGGGAGCTTAGTTTTCGGGAAAGCTTTGCAAAGAATAGATTGCTCTGTAGACATAAATTAACCATCAGTGTTATCATTCCTAAGATAAGCAAGATGAGATGCTGGGTTTTTTTGGTTAATTTTTTTTTTTTGCATTTCCAGCAGTTTTTATTAAGTGTACCCCTTTGCCTGTACATGTCTATTTCAGAGATGCCAATATTGGTAGAATGCATAAATAAACAGTTATTGAACTGAAGAGTTAGTAGAAGAGCATTATGCTAATTACTTGTAAAGCCTTGAGTAATCCCTGCTATGAGAGAGGTGGAGAGGGAAGGAAGGAAGGAAGGAAGGGAGAGAGGGAAAAATAGAGGGAGGGAGGGACGGAAAAAAGGAGGAAGGGAGGAAAAAAGGGAAGGAAAGAAAAAAGGAAGGTGGAAAGGTAATCATTGAACATCATATTATTACAGATGAGATTCTATGTTCTGGAGAAATAGTGATGAACTTGATACTCCATTGTATTTGCAAAATACAATATGATGAAAAAAAATCCAGCATTTATTTGGGGGTTCATTTTGCCTACCTGTCCAGATTGTAGTTGGATTGGATTTTCAAGTCCTTGTGGCAAGACAGAGCTCATCTCCACACTTGGCTAAGGAGAGCAACTCCTCAGCATATGCAGATAAAGGGGGACAGTTGCACGTGGCCCACACAGAGCCTGTAAGAAAGTTACGTGGGGCTGTCCTAGAATGGCATATTTAAATCATTGCTGTCGTTGAGCAGCCTTACCAAAACTTCACAACAGAAGTGGTGTTGAAGCTGCTTTTTTTTTTTTTTTTTTTGCCAGTCCTGGGCTTGAGCCCAGGGCCTGAGCACTGTCCTTGGACTTTCTCAAGGCTAGAGCTCTACCACTTGAGCCTCAGCACCACTTCCGGCTTTTTTCTATGTATGTGATACCGAGGAATCGAACCCGGGTCTTCATGCATGGTAGGCAAGCACTTTAACCACTAGGCCAAACTCCCGGCCCCTGTTGAAGCTGTTTTATGCATTGGGTTGGAGATTCACTTTCTAGAATTCACATAACTAGGAATAGTGCAATCTGGATTCAACCTATGCTGTGTGTTTAATACCACACAGATTCCTGTACTAAATGGATGTTTGAATATTAATTTAAATAGCTGAAGACTTGAGGGTTTTGAAAGAAAGATTACTGCCATTTTTTAGTAATCATGTAAATCATTGTTAAACACAAATGGATTATTACCGTAATTTCAACCATTCACAATATTGGTAATGGTTCTTCTTCATCTTCTTTCTGCTATACTCCTCTCCCCACTTTTCTCTTCTCTCTCTCCCTTCCTGTTTTCCTCCCTCCTTTTTTCCTCTTTCCCTCCATTCCTTTCTTCCTTCCCTTTGTCCTTCCCTCTATCTCATCTATCTTCCTTCTTTCCATCTTTCTTTTCCCTCCCCTTCCCTTCCTCCTTTCCTTTTCACTTTCACACCTTTTCCTTCTTGCTTTTCCCCTTCTGCACAGAGCATCTGCAAAGCATTAAAAACAAAGCAGAACTCTGAAGAAAAAAAGAAGCTTAGATTTTCATTGAGGAAAAATAACATGCCACTACTACTAGAAAGTAAATCTATGGGACATTAGAATTCCTTCTCTTAGAGAAGTTTTAGAAAGAACTGGGGGACTCATCTTGAGTAATAAAACTAAGGAGGAAAACTGGAGCAGCAAAGCAGTGGGTTCATTATAATAACAGCATGGCTTTCCTGAAACTCTAGGCAGGGAACCCTAAATTGTACACAGTGCTAACCACGTATATTACTAGAATTACATTACAATTAGGTTGGCACTGAAGCTAATGTCTCTGGTCCCTGTTACTCAGTCAGTTCCAGCTCTTGACTGATTTTCATGGTAGCCTGCACCAGCCCAATGGAATAAGAAAACTGCACCTTAGGGAATTAGAATGTGTGCGTTTTCACCAGAAACTAAACTGCAATTGATTACAACATGCTTTTTAAAAGATAGTTAAGCTGTTGGTTTTTTTCCTTCAGAAGATTGCCTGTTCAGAAAGTGATGGTATAATTAGGAGATCAAAAGCTATCATTGCACTAACTTTCACCCAACAATTTCATTGTGAGTAAATAAAAACATGTGTTTGCCAAACAAGAAGCTATGCCTTATCTGTCCCTGACACAGGTATTTAGAGCAGGACCAAGTCCTACACTATTCAGATAAAGTGTGATATTTTAAAAGTCTGGATTAGCTCCTTCTTTGCAGAAATTGAGAATAAATATGGTTAACCTAATACTCTATGCTAATGTGATTTTTACTTGTGGTACCAGTGTTTAAATTCAGGGCCTCAAACTTTTTATGTAGGTGCTCTGTCATTTGAGCCACGTCTCCAGCCATAGTGTGATTTTATTTTTACTGTTAATGATACTGATTAAACAACAACAACAAAATGAAAAAACATTTGAGCAAAGATTTTCTAATCACTCTCCCTAACTTTAAAGATTTCCCTGTCACCACATCTCTCTTCTTAAATCAGATACATCAACCAACCTAATCGATTCTCCATTTTGTTCTGGATTTCACTTTTCTTGTAGCTTTGCCCTTTGTTTTGGCTGCTCTCCCTCTCTCCAATATCTGCCTTCAGTTCTCATTCATAGCTCCATTGCAGGAGTGGTGTCTGTCAGCAGAACTGTCAGTTTCCGGAAGTCTCAGAACCTCTTCCCCTGACCTTTGAATGATGGAGTTCAATTTGAGCTCTTCTAATTCTTTCCACCTCACCCAGATCATTTCATTCATTCTCTAAATTCAATTACCATCTGTGTTGTAGACTCAAGATTTAGATGGTGGTCTTATGTCCACCTACCAGCTTGATAGAAATATTTGATTATTTCCCAGACATTGAAAACCCCAGTGTTTCACAAGTAATAGAGAATTCCTGATGCACTTTATTCCACCAACCAAACATCCACTGGTGGTTCTTGAGTGTGTAGAAAGGTGCCCCAACTCCCCTATTGTCTTATTCTCGAAATCAACAAGTTTTCCCTATAATATGTAAGTAGTAATAAAATACTGGGGGCTGGGACTATACCACAGTGATAGAATGCCTGCCAATATCTACTTCTGGGTTCACTCACCATCTCTGCCTAAAAAAAGTATAAAAAGCAATAATAATAAAATGCTAATATATTTATTATGTGTAGAGAATCTATCTGCTTAAATGTAAATAAAAACAGGTAATTAACATAAAAACTACATAAGACCAAGAATTTCTTAGATCTTTGCCTATAAAAACATGCATATACATGAAAAAGTTTATAATAGCATTATTCACATAATCTAAATGATTTTTATCTAAATGTTAATTAGTATTCTGATTCGCACCTGGGTTTGGTGGCCTATCCAACAGTGGGGGTAGAGTCAGGAGAGCCCAGCTTGTAGGACACAGACTGAGACCCTATTTCAAATACCGGAAATAAAAAGTGAACTAGTCTTTCCATACTACTCAACAATGAAGACCAATTAACCATTAACACACCAAAAATACATGGAGAGATCTCAAGTGAAATACTGTAAATGAAAGAATTCAGACTAAAGAGTTTTATACTGTATGGATTTGTTTTTTGACAGCCCATGAAAGATATATATATATATATATATATATGTATATATATAGGTATATATATGAACACAGGTCAGATAAGTGTTACTAAATATTGGACTGGAAAAAGTGTTTAAATTCTTTCAATGCAATACTGATGATTTAAGTGGCTATGTAAATCTTACCAAGTATTAGAACTTTTAAATGTTTTTTTTTAATGAAAGAGTAATAACAAAAAAGAATCACCTCATTAAATATATGGATCAAATATGTTTTTTTAAAGAAACCATAATATGAACTCGTGTCATAATATGAACTGGCTATACTTCATGTGAAATAACTCCATATGGTTTTTTAGACAAATGTCCACAATTTCCAAAGTCATCAAGAGGAACCATATACATCTTAGTTTAAAGGCTGAGTGTAGGCAAATAGTTTCTATCCTCATGCCTGGCTATCTACTTAACTAAGGAGAACATTTTGCTGGGATTTGTAAAAGTACTTAAGGCCTTTTAGTTCCTCACCACTAATCCAAAACTGGCCCAGAGCAATAGCGGCTGGAAGCCATTATTTTTATAATCGTTACTTCCCATTCTGTAGCCTCCATAAAGTGAATGCATGGTTCCAGTCCAATTCCTAATGGACAGGTGTCTGCATATCACAGATTGTGCTAATTGTCACCCTGCTGTCAGATTTAGCGCATCCCTGAGAGAGAAGGAGCCTTCGAGCCTGAAACACACCATAGGGTAGTCTCGGGTCTGTCAATTGAAAACCCATGGTTCCTTTGCCTCACTGGGAATACACAGGCCTCGAGTGATAGTAACTGGGCCATGGTCTGTGTGTGGGAGGATGGAAATGAATGTTGTTTCTTTGGTTCTGCCAGTAAATGGGCCTCAGGACCATTGAGCCAGTATGTGTCCTACACCAAACATAGAGATACACGTTTTGCAACCAACAATAAATGCAGCTTTCTGATCTCCACGTTTTCTGTTGTACAACTTGGGGTTGTATGATTTCTTTTAATGGACAAATTAATTATTCTTTTCTTTTAAAATTTTATTTTGTTGGAAAGTTGATGTACAGAGAGGTTACAGTTACATAAGTAATGAACATTGATGTATTTTGTTACTCCCTTACTCATTTGTCTCCCAGTTTCCCTCGCCTTCTCTACCTCCTCTGCTTATGCATCCTCCAAGATGTGTGTGTGTTCTCTTTTTTTTTAATGCATTCCCTCTCTTTTTAATATACTCTGTTGGATTTGATTGAGTTTTTACTATCACTAGGGAAGACAGACTGTATTTTAAAATTTTCTAGGGTGACCTTATTATATTTTGGTCACCATGACCCAATATTTAGTTATCAGTTTGGCAGGAAGAGGAATCTAATTTCATCAGCATCTCCAGATTTATAGGATTCATGATGCTAATTTTTACTAAACAAATTAATAAAAGAGTATAGTGGGATCCAGAAATAAATTAAAATAGCTTGTAAATATTCAATTATTGAAATTTAATTATCTTCTTATTGGTTTCCTGCTTTTTTTAATAGCATTTGTAACATTGCCTTTCTCTGGGGGTAAATTCTTGTGGAAAAGAAAGCTCCATTACATGGCAAAGGTAATACCCATGTGTTCGATCACTCACTGAGAAATGCAATATGGGGTAGTTCTGAAGGCAGATGTCTTAAATATAGGAATTATATTCCTTTTTTTCTATGAAAAGACTTGTTCTCTGCTATGGTATATGTGCTTTTTTGTGTGTGGCTTGAATTGCTACATGATCTTCTGATAAATCTCTCTTTTGAGAGCATAGGAAAAGAGCAAACTCTTGTAAGTCAATACAAGAATAAACTCCTAAAGTGCGTGTGTGCTTCGACTATTAGTCCTCCAGGAAATGGAAAGCACTGATGCCCAACAGAGGACCTGGGCACTGGAGAGATCCTTTAACTGGCAGAGATGCAATTATAATTCTTTTCTTGACCCTTCTTCATGAGCATAGGAGACCTAAACAATCCTGCCACAGATCCCATCTAGTGCAACTTAAACCTATTGAGTTGAAGCAATAGTGGAATCCAGTTGAACACTTCTTGGGTTATTCCAGCAGCATTCTTACAATACTTAATTAGGTGTCCTTACAAGTTCTGTCCTAGTATCAGCTCTGCTCACAGAAAATCAAGGGATGGATGATGCCCAACCATCTGGACTATGGATCACAGCACAGCCTCCCTGGGGACACTAGAGTTGTGCCAGAATATTCAGATACACCGCCAAATGGGAAAGGAAGTTATGAAAATGATATAATATTGAAAAGTATTAAGATCTGTGCATGATTTTCAGCTGCATGGTACGGTTCGGTTCCGGCTGATTAGCAATTCACCTGTCTTAGCAATCTGCCACTTCAGTCACCTAAAGTAGACATGCTCCTTGCTTTAACTCCTTTGCATTTTGTCTAGAGAAACACTTCTTTGGCTCATGTCCTCTTTCTGTAGGTGGGGTACTTAATAGTGTTCAGAAAAGCCCTCCGCGAGATCACACCCAAGTCAACTAAAGTGGAACCTTGCATACTTAAAAATCTTACTAGCTATACTTTGATGGACAGGCTGTAAATTATCTGTATGCATAGTTTACTCAGTGTGTATACTTTTACTAATTTAATTCCTCAAACGTAATCCTTTGCTATGATGTGCACCAGGGATAGCCGCCATCTACCTCCAACAATATGGCCTCCCTGGGTGTTTTGTGTATGCACTTGTTACACATAGAAGGCCTTTTCATTCCGGCTCTTCTTCTGCCTGTGGATTTGGAGAAGTCTGGGTGGGATGGAGGGGCAGACATTTGGTAAATTACCTGATAAAGGTAATTTAACTCCTTGTTGGAATTTGAGATGAATTGTGATGGGTCCAAATCAGATTACATACTGCCGGGAGAGTTAATGATTTCATGCTGGCCAAATCTGTGTGAATTGGGATTATTTTACTACAATTGGATGATTATTACTCTGGAAAAGGCAGAGGTAACTACTTATTATTTAACTCATAATGATGCTACAATTACAGTGGGGGAGGAGCTTATATACAAACACTAACTGTTTATCTTTCACATTAGCAAATTAATCATGCCTAAAATTGAGAGGGTGAGAAGTACCATAAATACATTTTCCAAAATTTAAGTTTAATGTTTTGGAAGAAAGGGTTGAAGGAGTTTAAAGTAGTGGAAGCATTTATGTAAAACCCATCTATGTATCTAATCTATAGATCTATGGATTATATAGTCTTATATCTATAGATAGACAGAGATCTCTAGAGATAGAGATATAGAGATACATGTATAGATGATATATCATGTGTATATATATATATATATATCATCTCTATACTTCTTTGTCCTCATCAATTATTTATGTCTTCTCGATTGTACTCTTTGATGTATACTATGTATTTTTTAATGCTATACTGAATGTTGAAGTGAAATAAACCTCTCTCACACCACTCAACATGTAACTCTGGCTAGGGTTGGGGGGAGGTAGATTTCACTGCACATTGAGCAGCCCTCTGGTGAAGACTAGTTGTATTACACAGACTTATCATCAAGAATGTGGAAGAGACACACTTAGGATGAGGGGAAGGCTTTAAGGGCTCTGTGTCTTCCCTGGGCTATCAGTTCTTCCAGGCATGTTCATGTGATCAGCTCTCCAGAAATTCTACAAACTAGGTCCTTTGGGGGTGGGGGTGGATGGGAGTTTCCTGTTTTCAGCATCGTTGATTTCAACCTTGCCTTTAGTGATCAACATAGCCTTCTGTTGATCTTCACTTTGTAGAGAGTAGAAAGTGACACTCTCTCTCCTTTCATGACTTGTGTTTTTTTTTTTTTGCTTCCATGAAGTAATATAGGGACTTTTAGCCATCTAGTAATATATGCACTTACTCTGCAGAGTCCAGAGATGTTAGCATATATCCATAAGGAGGACAGAAACCAAATATATATTTCTTGTCATATCAGAGCATCATAGTTATGGGAAATATTAAAATATTTCAATATGAATTGCAAATCACAATATTTTATTCAACATCTGTCATATCATACAAATAAACACCTACAGAAATAACAATTGGTTAAGTGCATATAATATGCCGTTATAGTTTTTACCTCTTACCAGGTCTATTTTTCTGAAAACAGCCAATTCTATGATTTATTACCTAAATAAGAAGTTGATATTTAAACAACTGTAACACTCAATGATCTCTAATCTGTACACTGTTCCCTAAGTACAAATGTATTTTCCTTTTGTTCTTTATCGTGATCATGTTATGCCTTGCTAGGGAATTCATGGATGCTTCCTTCTTTGTTGTTGTTTTTGTATCAACTTCATGAAAATGAGCCAATCATACCATGTCGTAAAAGTAGGCTTGTCATAAAATATCTTTGATAAACAAGAACAATTCTATCATATTCAAAAAGTCTTTCAAAGTAGAGTCACTCAGAAGCACAGGAATGTGGAAGTTGAATTTTATGGTCCATATCAATATTTTACTGTGGTTACAAATCTCATACAGATGCCAAGATATTTTATGTTGCCAAATGGTTCTTTTATTCGGTAGCACATGTTGTGTGTTCTATTTAGTACTGAACACATCTGCTAGAACGTTTTTCTTGTTTCCCCTCCCTACAGTTTTTTTTTTCTTTTTCTGGTTGTTGAGGTTTGCAATTCTAGTTCCTCTAAAGATACAAACTCATACGTGAACCAATGCATGTTTTATGACTTACAAACATTGTTAAACGGTGCCATTCCGAACAGTTGTGAGTTAGGAAATGACTGCTTTGGGAAAGGTATTTTCAGTGGTCAAAGAGCTTTTCATTAATCTCCCTTCTGCGGTTTAGAATCCAAGCAGAGCATGAGAACTCTGACGGCAGCTGGGTTTCGGATTCTCTTGGGAGCATGCAAATGGTACAAGGGCAGAAATAAACAGGTGTTTCATGTGATGCCATTCAATTGGCTTTCTCCTTGCCCTTCTCTACTTCAAGTTGCAATCACTTGCCAGCTTGGCGGAAGTTTGCTTAAAAGGCAAGCAAGAGGTGGGGAGTGAGAGCAGTCAGAGATGGCTTTTGGTGCCAGTGAAAACAGAGAAGGTGTTCTGTTTTCCAGAGTCTGTGCCAGGCCTGCTCCTCCAGCTGCACCCAGCCTACCTTCCCCACAGAGTTGAATCAACATTTTCAGAAGCAGCCCCACTGGGGTGATCAATTCGAGGTGTTACTTGGAGAGGAGCTGAATGATTTAGCTCTGTGGGGAGGCAGGACTTCGACCTCCAACAGCAGGCGGCAGGGGACAGATTGAGGGTGACTTTTAGAGCCCAGGCATTCAAGAAAGGTTCATAACAACAGGCCAGAGTAGAAAGGCCCAAGGTACTTGGTGGTTCCCAGCCAGGCAGAGATCATCTGCTTTTCTTTTTTTTTTCCCTCTCAATTTAGATATTATTTGCATTTAGATTTGGGGGAATATTAGCATAGGATAAATCCAATTGAGTTAAATCTAAGAATTCCTTCAGGAGCAGTGAGAAAATACTGTATTTCAGAAGAAAGCCAGGTCTTTCCTTCTGTGTGTGTGTGTGTGTGTGTGTGTGTGTGTGTGTGCGCGCGCGCATGTGTGAGATAGAGAGAGAGAGAGACAGAGAGACAGAGACAGAAAGTGAGAGACAGAGAGACAGAGAGACAGAGACAGAGAGTGAGCGACAGAGATAGTACAAAGTGGAAGAGATCAAGTTATAGTTTTATCCTTTGTTTATTCTTTCTCACACATGTCACCCTTACAGGCTTCCTTATTATAATTCTGCCTGAATAGACTTTGGGTGCTAGAAAGTTGATTTGGTCATGAATTTCTTTTTTCTTGGGGGTGGAGGTGTAATAGTATAGGTAAGATTTAGTTGGCCTGAGATGAAGGCTGGGTTTACAGGCATGCATCTCTGTAAATCTAACTCTTAGCTGCTCCAATAAAGAAGGAAATAGTAGGTAATAGTTTGGTGTATAAAAATTGTTTAATAGTCCTAAGCAATGAATCTAGTAAGGGGACATCTAGCATCTAGATTTCACATTGTGGGTGTGGGTTTTGAAAAATTACATTATTTTAAATGCTTTACTTCTGTCAAACTAGATGGGAAATGCAAATCTTTAATTTTCTTAAGAACTCTTTGTATCCAGAATAGTTAATTTTCTTTATTTATAGAATAACATACAAACAACCTGCTCCATCTCAAATCTAGGTTACTGTGAAGGTTTTATAAAATTATTTTTAATTTTTACCACTTAGCTTTTGATGTTAAAATATGTATGATTATAGAGCCTCAAGAAAGAATTAACTTTAAAGCCATGATAAGCAATTAATTCATTCAAGTTAACAGCCTTGAGTAACACTCTAAATTATAATATTTATTCCCCCCCAAAATAGGAACACATATTCACAGTAAACTCACAAGTTTCTTTGGTGCAAACAAATGTGTAGCTAGAGATAACCTGTTTGTTACTTTTTTCTCTTTTTCTTTTTTTTTTTTTGCCAGTCATGGGACTTGTGCTTAGTGAGCTTAGGGCTTATGCACTGTCCCTGAGCATTATTTTACTCAAGGCTAGCCTTCTACCAACTAAGCTACAGCTCTCTCTTGGCTTTTTTGAGTAAGCCATTAGACAGAATGTTTCATGGATTTTCCCCCAGACTGGCCTTTGAACCACAATTCTCAGATCTCAGCCTTTTGCGAGCTGGGAGTTTGGCCTAGTGATAGAGTGCTTGACTAGCATGTATGAAGACCCGAGTTTGATTCTGTGGTATCACATATATAGAAAAGCCAGAACTGGTGCTGTGGCTCAAGTGGTAAAGCACTAATCCCTAGGAAAGCTCAAGGACAGTGCTCAGACCCCGAATTCAAGGCCTAGGACTGCCAAACAAACAAACAAAAAAGATCTTAGCCGTTTGAGTAGCTAGGATTACAGGCATGAGTCACTGGTATATAGGGTCTGCTTAATAATTTATATCTGAACAGAAGTGTGTGGTTCACATTCAGAGATCTGTGGTCCAATATAATCTGGATTGAGAGTCTGAGAACCACAACTTGTTTCTAAGTATAATACATTCAACTGAGTCATAATATGATGAGTACTTCCTTCTCAGAATCCTCATGTTAAACCACGCCAGCAGACCAGAAGTTTGGCTGAACAATTTTTAGAGTGAATTCAATAGAGTTTGGTTCCATGTTTGGGGGGATTTATATAAAATACAACCGAAATAAATTTTGCTTGTTTTCTTGGTCATCTTTGTCATCATTTGCTTGTACTAATGAGAGCTAGTTGTTAGGGAAAGGGAGAAGTGAACTTCTCAGGAATAGCAAGAAATCCATTCTGGCTTGTTGCCTTGTATGTGTGCAGAAATTTAGCCACTAATGTTTTGAGGATTGAAATGAGTTTACTAGGTGAGGTGGGATCTATTGGTAACATGGTTTTACATGAACTTTTAAGGCATACCTTTTCAAAGATCCTTGTCAGTTTTCCAACTTGGTTACTGAGTGACCTTTTGTTTTCTTTGTAACAACAAATACACCAGAGAGCCACCTGCTGGCTTCTGTGGAGAAACATGTCACTGACGCTAGAGATTGAGAAAACAGAACAAAACACAAACAAGACAATAATACTAATAAGCAAATCACTTAAAAATTCATTTACTATTTGTAGAAAAAAATATGTACTTCTATTTTTTTCTGACAATTATAATTCACCCGACTTTTTGTAGCCCCTTTACAGGAGAGTTCTTTTGAAAAAGCGATTTCGATGAATCCAATCTAACAGTCAGTGCCACAATAGTGTTTGAAAGTGTTCGCATGGACATTATCCCTTAAAAGTAAATATGATTCACATTTTATAGCACTGAAATGATGGGTAGAAACTGAGGCTGGTTAGTGTTCAGTTGAGCTGGGACCTAGGCCAGGTGGCAGAGCCAGAAATTCTGATAAAAGAACAGCTGCCCTTTTTATCTCACACAGCTATTTGATTACCTTTTTTCTTTGCACTGCATCTCTCAACTGCATTTTCACCCTACATTTGCAGCCTCTCGTTGTTACAGTTTTGTGGCTCACAATGCAAAAACAAGGTTGGGTCCCTCAACAAAAAACATGAACTAAAAGAAAAGGATTCATTTTAGTATTACACAAAGAAGAGAAACTTTATGGTCATATTCCATTCTACCTCAAATTTAATTTCCATGTTAGATAAACATGAAACAATTTCTGCTTTAGATGATCTTGCTAGTTTTTCAACATGTTTATCTTATTTTATTTCTTATTAAAATGCATGTGGCATTGATCTCGTTCATTAGAATGTCCCATAAAAGTACAGGTTTGTTTGCCTTCTGTGTTTCAATTGGTGGAAATATTCAGTACTGCACTTTTGTAATCTTGCTGCCTATAGGCAATAGTGAGTTGGTAACTCTTCTTCCTGGTTGGCCTGCTATTTTATTATTTATTTTGCTTTCTATTTCAGAAAAGCAGCACAGGAACTTGGTGGCCTGGTTCACAGAGGTTAATACATGAGCCAAGAATGTGACCTGTCTTTGCAGCTTCCTTGTTCACTGGCTAGATGACATTGCTTAAGTTTCTTCTTCACTCTGATCTCTATCTTCTTCATTGATGAGCATTAAGTTAATGGTATTTAGCACCAAATGTATAAAGTGAATGTTTAGGAACCTTTAAAGTTGTTGTACATATTTTTAAAAAACATTTTGTTCATAAATTTTGTATTTTATTCAATATTTATTCAATGTTATATTCATTTCCTGTTTTAGGAAATTTGTGCCCTTAAACCTTTTCTTTCAAGCATTTGAAAGATATGCTCTTAATTGGAAGATATAACTAGAATGTGTACACATTGAGCCACTCCGAGATCAGTGACAGTAATTTGAAGGACTCCCTAACCAATTCACTTCTGTTATTTTGCCGTGTTGCTTGACTGAATTCAAATCATAACTTCAGAAGAGATCTTACTTGCAGAATAGCTCTTAGGTACCCCAAACTCATAATATAATTCTCATAATTGGAGCATTCCTTTTCTCTTCTGCCATTTTTAAAATTATATTTAGAAGGTAGTTCAAATTCCTGTACCTGGTGTCTTAGGCCATTAGCGATTTGGCTGCAACCTTACTTCCTGCTACTTTCCTTGAGGCCACTTTCTTCTGCTCAGGTTTTCTGGTGAAGTTCTTCCAAGTTGTGTGTTCCTTAACTTTCTCCAGTAGTTTGCTTCCTTGAATGTATTCAGCTACTTCATAAAAGGAGATTCTGTTATTCTACCTCCAGATTCAAGCCTCTCCTTTAACCTTGGCTAAAATACTTGTGCCTTCTTCGTTTGCTATGTAGAAGTTGCCCCAATGTGAAATCAGCCTTCAGTGTGCAATTCTCATCTTCCTCCCAACTTCCCAAACCCACGGATCCTGACTGCTTATTTGGGAACATGTACCAACGCTCTAGCAGTGTGCTTGGCCCCCAATGCTTGTTCAATGCAGTTATACATGGGGTGAGTACACCTTGCAGTAGAGTTTATTCGCATTTTACAGATGAAGAAATCAGTACACATGTTAGACAGCTAGTCACTGACCAACCTGGGCTTGATTTCAAGACCACCAAACCTTAATCCTATTCCTCTTTCACACACCACAGGGACTCCTAAGATTCTCATTAAGATGCTGCTTCAGAGAAGGACAGGAAACACTGAACTCTGGATTGCATACACCATTCAGTGAAGAGGAGAGGTGAAAGTGATTTGGAAAAAGGATACATCTATCCCTTAGAGAAAGACTTCTACTTTCTCACAGTTCCCAGAATGTCAACCCACAATGGAGACCAGAACCCCTAAGTAGGACAGAGGAGCCTGCCTCGCCCCTAGGGGAAAGAGAGAGGAGGATCATTAGCACTTGAAAGCTCAGGCTGCAGCTGAAGTTGATAGCACCACAGCAGGGATTCTTTAATATAAAAGCACAGCCTTCATTAGGAATGCACGGAATAAGCTGGCCTGATCTTCCCTAAGATTGAAAAAGGAAAATAGTCTTTGGAAATCTACCTTTTTCTTAGCAGTCTGAGTCCCCTGGATTTGCGTCTTTCTAATCACACTTTATGGGAGTCTCACCCAGACTGGTGCCCTGGAGTAGTAAAATCATGGAATTCAGATTCTAGGCTCGCAGATCTGTTCCAGTTGAATCTCTACGGTGTGTCTGGTCCCGTGCATTTCTGCTTATGTTCTCAGTTTTGGGTTTTTTTGTCTTTTTTTTTTTTTTTCATTTTCAGACTTTCCACTGGTATACAACAGTTCTTCTGCACCCATAGACACCAACCACCAAGTTTCTATGCCTGCATATAACACTTACCAGTCTGTTAGTGTCCATTTCTCAGAACATTAAAATGAGTCTCGATCATTGCTCTCCTAAAATAGTAAAATAAATGAGTAAACATCTGCTTTGCCTTTATCATTTTCCATTTTGGATTCTGTTTGTGAACCAATATGGCATGCTTTCTCTAGAACCTATACAATAGCTGACTATTGGATTGCAGTACGTGTACAGTGAATATTTTCAGACCTTGCCCTCATTCTCAGTAAAAGGACGAAGCAAAGGATTATCCACTGAAGTTTTTTCTTTCTTCTTTTTTAGCTTTCCAAATATATGTTGGCCAATCTATATGTTCATTTGGTTATTCCTTTCAACTATCACCTTGCATAAACACATGGTTTCAAGTACTGTGAATATCTCAAGGTGTGTGTGTGTGTGTGTGTGTGTGGTCTTTTCCAATTACTGAACTCCTAGGAATTAACATTATCCATGTAAGAAACCACTCACTCAAAAGGGAAAATAAAAAATAAATTGTAGGATGTGGTTAAGGTCCATAACAAAAGTAGTGTTATAAGAGGTACATATTTCCCCACAAAACTATATGCCACTATGGTGATTTAAAAAAGAAAACTTCTTATTCAAATCTCTATCCTATGAAAAATTTCCATAAACAATGGATGCATGAATAAATAGGGAAAATAGAAAGTGGAATTATTTCTTAGCAGTAAAATACAGTTGAAGAAAAAACTCAATTCAGACAGAGGAAGCATTTTGGAAAAAAGGGCTTCCTAAATCAGGCTTGAACATGAGACAGACAGGCATACCTTCCTCTCTTTCTACCAGTCTTGAATTTCTATTGTTACTCAATTTTTTTTAAATCTCTGTACTGTGATCAAGAGCTTGCTCGGTGCTGGACATTGAGCCCATTCTTTCTCCTCCAGAAAGAAATGGGTATTTGGTTCCACTCCAAACTGACATTTTTTTTTGCCAACAGTTCTAAAATTGTTTATGTATTTATTAGGAATAGTTACTACTCGTGGAAATTATATCCCCTCTGGTTTCGATTTTGTGTGAACAAGATACCAAAATTCTATAAGCCTGCTACTTGCTTTGTAAAATATGCATAATATTTCATAAAAGTGGCTAGAAATGAATGCACACAAATGAAGTTCCTTATCAATACAGTTGTCTCCTTTTTTGTGTTGCAAATTTATTACTGAGGAAGCACCTGGTGCATAACCTATGTGCCTTTAGTTGCTGGAGAACGAAAGAACAGAAACCAAAAAGAATAGGAGACAAAATCTGCCTCTTCTGTTGAATATTACCCAATTTCTTCATGGTAAGTGGAGACTGGGAGGACATGCTGGTGGCAATATCCTACAGTCTGTGAACCTGGATGAAAAAAAAAAAAAGAAGAATGCCCTCTCTCCGCTTATTTAATGCTGAGATGTAAATTGCTTTGCCATGGTCTCCTTGGTTGAAATTCTTAGCCAAAATAAATTCTTTCTCTCAAGTTACTTTTCTTAGGTATTTGTAAGAGTGACAAGAAACAGTGAGCAAATGTATTCACAATAGAAAATTACAAGTCTATTCCAATAATAGAGTTGGGCCCGTCATTTGCTTCACTGTTCTTTCTCGGTGGTGAAATGTATATTACATATATTTATATTTTTTCTACATTATGTGTGTTTTATATGTGTGTATATCTGATTAACTGAACAGACTAACTGAATTTAACAATGGAAGTATTCTTTGTTCTTGTGCGAGGGGCAGGGGGAGTAAAGCTTTTAATTTATTCATATGTTCTTTTTGGTTTCACTTTATAGACTTCAGTTGCACTATGACACAATACATTAAATTTGGTACATGTTATTCCTTGTTTATTCAAGTGCCAATATCTTAAGATTAAGCTACTGTTCCAAGCATAGCAAAAGAACGACAAAGGATATAAGCATGGGGTGATTTACTAGCAAAGCAAAAGCACAACTTGAGATTGGAGCATGCAGTGTGGGTAAAGATAATTCCCTTGAAGTCGTTGGGGCTTGGGGTTTTCATTATCTGGTGGGGTTACTAGAAGGCATAAAATTGGGGCCATCCCCTCTGACCCTCTCTGAAGGATTGGGCAGCGATACAATTGCTTCCCTGGATGTGGGAAGTCATATGCTGGCACTTTTGAGAAGGCCAAGGTCAGGTACCTTGTATTTGATCCTCTCCTCTTGCTGTGTATCTCCATCAGTGGGTGGGCATTAAGCCCCAAGTCTGCGTGCTTGGCCAGTCTGCTGCATGAGGCGGCTAGAGGACCATATCATTAAGGATAGCTCAAGGATGCTGGCACATCTGGAGTTTTAGGATTCTGCCTCTAGGAATGAAGAATAAAATCTTGTGACCAGGGGTGTTGCTTTATTTCTGCTCATGTCTACTTAGGTGTCTGGGCTAATTAAGTTGACCTATTTTCTTTCACAAGTCATTAATTACTGCAGCTATGTTGGTCCTACTTTTAAATATTCTGTTATCCCTATGTCTTGCTTTTAGTCTTAGTAGATTGATAGCGACTAATGGGATTACCATAAAGCAGAAAAAAAAGCAAAATTCAAACACTCACAATAGTGTGTCTGTGCACACACACACACACATACACACACGCACAAACATGTAGGGAAGGTAAAACACATAAAACAAACTTGGGTTTAAAATCAGAATCACAGATGTATGCATTATGGTTCTTTGTAGCAGTTGTAGTTGGGTTGTCAATATTTGATTTGACACTGAAATTCTAAAGAGGTAATGGAAAAGATGGAGGAGAGTTAAAATTTTAAATTTCCTCTTGGCTCAAAATGAAAACAACTTACTTAGAAGATCTACCAGTATAATTGTTACTGTGAGAAACACAATCAACCTTACAAGCTCAAGAAGTGCAAAGCAAGCGCAAAAGCAAGACTAATGCAGGTCTTGCAAGATCTGCTGAGTGTCTGCTGATGGGTAGGCAAATTCTCTGAGATTAAAAAAGAAACAGTTGGTCAGAGGACTGTAGGATTCATGTCTTCTCCTTGTCTTTGCCTAGGTTGCATTGCATGGGGTATATTGAATACATGCACATCTTAAGGTTGAATTTTAGAAGTGAGCTTTTGATGTTCTTTTAGTTTAATCATTACTAGCTTTAGTTGCATTATTATACTGTCCATTAAGTCTGGTACTTGTGGAGGAGGTATTATATATGAACTTTGTCACATTCCCAAGTTACTATGCAAACAAAGCTATTGGTAATTTTCTACTTGGGGGTCAAATGCCTTGTCTTGAAAATGAAACACCATTGACTTTATTTCTAATAGCATGCGTCTCTAGTCACAGCATTTTCAATCTTTTCCATATGGAGCAAAGGAAAAGAAAAAGAAGCAAATAGGGAAGAAAGAAGTGAAAATGTTACCTATCTCTGTCTCTGCCTTTCTGTCTCTGTCTCTGTGTCTCTGTCTCTGTCTTAATATCTCTCTCTGTCTCTCTGTTCCAGGGCTTGAACTCAGAGCCTAAGCTTTGTCCTGAGTATCTTTTGCTCAAGGCTAGTACTCTTCCACTTGAGCCCTAGCTCCACTTCTGGCTTTTTGTTGTTGTTGTTTACTGGAACTGAGAATCTCATAGACTTTCTTGCCTGGGCTGGTTTTGAGCTTCCATCCTCAGATCTCAGCCTCCTGAATACCTAAGATTATAGTTGTGAACCACCTGAACCAGGAAAGTATTTTTTGAGGGTGCATAGTGGTGAAGAGATAATTCTAAATGAGAGAATATTTTATCATATCTTCCAGTTCCATGTGCCACGGAACATAATTTACTAATGAATAAAATGTATGTTATGTAAAAAATATCATTGATATTTTTTCCTCAGGACTTAGTAGAAGCAAGGACTAATTTTTCTTAAGGCTGACTCGCTACCGGCCAGGTCCCATTCAATCAAAATATTTCTATCAGAGGCTCATAGATGATAGCCGGGGCTCAGAGCTTGTGATTGTCTGCCTAGATTCAGGGAGAAAATTTACCACATCTAGAGAAATGGATAAATTGCTTATCCTTTGGGCAAGCCAAATCCCTTCTAGTTGATAAAGCCTTGAGTAATCAGGAAATGAAGGAGACTAATAGATTCACCCTTGATGAAAATTGACACCCACATTCTAGTCTCTGGGAAAGTGAATTTCCAGGACAAAACCTGCTTGGGTAATGTAAGTCAGGCCTGCAAGGCACCATTTGTATGCAAACAGACCTCTGGACTAAGTGCAATTGCTTTCTGTCATCTGGACCACAAACAAGATGAACAGATTTAAAGTGAAAAGGCTTATCTATAAACCTGGTAGAAAAACTGGAGCTAGATCTTTGCACAAAGAAGTCAAGAAATTAAAAGGGAAAAGCAAATATCTGAAAGAGGTACACCTTACTTTCTTAAGCAATAATATATCATATCATTGCAAAATGATATTTGATACCTGAAAGGGACTTCCCCAAAAACCCATCCCCTATAGACATCTCCCGTCTTCATGACAAAGGTGTACTTGACCCAAGGCAGGGGCTAAATTCCCTCCCTTTCCTTTGTCGTCAGAGCAGTGCACCAGAAGCCCACCAAGATGATAGGTCCGTTCAAACAGCAAAGGTGTCAGTGGTTGCCCTAGCCATCAATCAACTATGTTGAATTCCATTGGCCAACTGTGTATGGCCAGCCCAACCACATGGCTGGGGTCTATAAAGGTAGCCTGTAAGATTAGGCAGGGTCGCTCTCTCACTCACATCTTAGAGACGGCCCTGACCGGTCAGTATGATTCTCGATGCTAGGTGCGGAATAAAACTCTGTTTAACTTCTGCTTTTGTGTCAGACTCGTTCCTTTGATCACGGACCCTAATATTGGGGGACTAGACCCTAACATTTGGGGGCTCGTCTGGGATCAAAAGACGAGGACTGAGCCAGCATCAGAATTTTGAACAAAAACCTCCAGAGGTAAGATCTTGAGCACTAGTTTTGTCTTTGGTCTTTATGTTTTGTCCTTTCTGTTGGGGAGCTCCAGGGGAGTTGGCCACCGGGGAGAAACTGGACACAGTATAGCTCCCCAGTGCCGGAATGGATGCAGGGACGCCCCATCACTCCAGAGGGTCGTTTGAAAAATAGGGAGTTCGAGTCTCCCAGGTATGACAAACGGGCTGTTGCAGATTAGGGAGTGTGGTGTGGTCTCCTGGGCACAGCAAAACGGTTGTGTTCCTATAGTTTTGTGTTTGTACGGCAGTTGTATTCGTCTTGGTATTTGTGCATCTTACAGCTGATCCTTTGTCTTGTAGGAGTTGCCATTTTTGTGTTGACTGTCTGCGTCGGACCCCTTGTTGGGTGTTTCTCTTTACCACCTGATAGGACCGTCCGTGTCTGATGCCTTATTGGGTGTTTCTAGGGAGTAAGGAGCTCGCAACGCCCCTAAACCTTATCCTCCAACATTTTAAGGATTTCCAAGACAAGGCCACCCAGTCGGGTGATGAAGTTTACCCAGGAAAACTTAAAATGTTCTGCCAGCTGGAATGGCTGACTTTCTTTACAGGATGACCACCGAAGGAACCTTCCCCTCCTTAACAAAAACCTGTTTCTCTCCCTCTAAGGCAGGTCACATCTTCAGGATCAGAAAAGGAAGAGAAAGAGGAGTCTGACTTGGAGAACTTGACCTCCCCCCCCCATTCCTTGTCTGTCCCTCCCCAAAGTTTTGTGTTTGGTGTGTATAAAGAGATGAGCCAAGTGGCATCCACGAGGATCTTCCCCTAGACTTGGTTTTGCAATGTTTTAAGGTTCTAAAGAGAAAATTTGGGTTCACTTAAAGGTCTCTGTTTCTCTGCCCCTGTTTTATGGTTCCCTGAGGTGATTGTCTGGTCCTGTTCTTGAAGTCTGTAAGAGTCCTAATGGGTTCTTGTTTGCTGTGTCTTTGCAAAAATCCATTTGGACATTCCTGGGGGCCTGGTATGTCTCCTCCCACTCAGCTGCGCAATCTGGAGACAATTGATGGCAGGACACAGGCATCAGTCTTGGCTCACCCAGGTTTAAATTTGGTCCTATAAACTGTCATGTGAGATGGCCTAGTCAAAATTGGGAAAATGACTAGAGCCATGCTCTAGGTGGGCTAGATCTGGCACTGGAAGACTCCCACCAAATAATAATTTCAACTAAATTGCCTTCTAATAGTTCTGTTTTGAACCTGGTTCTGACCTGCAAGAGTAAGATTGGCAAAACTCTCTTGACACTAAAGCTTCCGGAAAATGAACGGCCGATATTAATTTTGAGCACTTTAAGATCTTTGAGTATGAATGTGTGTGAATGAGTTGGTGAACATGTTCCAGGTTAAATTGTCAGCATGCTATGAAAAACAATGGGTGAGTTTAAACTTGAAATGCAATTGGGTAAATCTAAGTCTAAACTTCAAGAAAATCATTAGGTTTGAGAAGTTGAAACATCTCAAAGGGTCATTGCATTGTTTTAAAGAGCAACTACTTAAAAGGATCTTTCTAAAGTTTCTAAAATCTGCATTAAAAATCTGGTATTGTAAAGCATAGAGCTGTTTACATTATAAACATTGTATCCTGTTTAGCACAGAGGCATTAGGGAATCTGGAATTTCTTTCCTTAAGTTAAAGTTTGGAGACATGTATTAGAGATTTAAATGTGAATTTGTTTATCAATGTCAGAAACTTTGCCAGTCTTTTAAAATTGTTTAGGTAATCAAATGCCAAGAGAAAGGATGGGAAAACTTAGGATAGTCCTCTGTGACCATTTTTGGGGGTGAGAAGTGAACTGGCAAAGGTGCAGCTCTGGGTTCCCATGGTGGAAAAGGCCCTAAGGGAGACTCCAAGCATGGCAAAAGAAGATAAGCTGGCACAAAGGCTGTTCATCTAACTCTGGTCAAATACACTGAGTGGACCATCTTCATCCTTTTTCCTTGCAGACTGACTCTGAAAATCTGATGGTAAAATGTAGGTGATGTGGTATGGTCTTTTGTTTCCATAGTGTTAAAATGAATTTGGAATTGCTACTTACGTATAACGAGAATAAAAAGAATATGAAAATATTTATATATCTAATATACTCCTCTAATGTTATCAAAATTCACCCCCCCTTTGCAACAACAACAACAACAACAAAAACCCATATTTTAAGGACCTAAAGAGATATGTTGGGGAGGTAGATAGATTTTTTTTTTTGTAGTTTTCAGTTCACAACAGGGAGGCATATTGTATTTTTCTATTTGCTTGAGAAAAACATGGACTACCATTTAAATGTAATCCAAATAAATCTTTCTTATGACATAGTGGTCATGATTAGTATAAGCTGGCTACAATTCGCCTTTCTATGTGTTAGTATTTTTTCAATATATATTTCTAAGACCTTATCCAATCTTTGACTTCTCCTCTTCAGTTTTCTGTAAGAAATGTCTTGATTCAATTCTGTAAATTTACTCAAAAAAATCTCTGTGAAAAAAATAGGTACCTCTCTAAATCTGGAATTTTTTTTTTTTTTTTTGCCAGTCCTGGGCTTAAGCTGAGGGTCTGAGCACTGTCCTTGGACTTTCTCAAGGCTAGAGCTCTACCACTTGAGCCTCAGCACCATTTTTGGCTTTTTTTTTTTTTTGCCAGTTGTGGGCTTAAGCTCCGGGCTTGAGCACTGTCCTTGGACTTTCTCAAGGCTAGCACTCTACCACTTGAGCCTCAACACCACTTCCAGCTTTTTGCTATGTATGTGGGGTACCGAGGAATCGAACCCGGGTCTTCATGCATGCTAGGCAAGCACTCTACCACTAGGCCAAACTCCCAGCCCCTTTTGGCTTTTTTTCTATGTATATGGTACCAGGGAATTGAACCTGGTCTTCGTGCATGCTAGGCAAGCATGCTACCATTAGGCCAAACTCCCTGCCCTGGAAATATTTTTTAATAAGGATATAAAAGAAAAATAAATGAAGTGGCTATATTTTTGGAATTTGATATCATAAAATAAACCTTATTCAGAATACCATCATAACTATTTGAATCTTTAATTTTAGTTTGGGAATACTGTAATAATTTACCACTTTTTACTATAATAATTTTGCTGTTATAATTTGTTAGATAGAGTTACCTTTCTATGTGTTTAGCACTGTAGTAACATCATTTCTAATTTTGTTTTTGCCAGCCTTAAATTCCAAAGTTAAATTATCCTTTTCCCCCCCAAATGCTTGACATTTTATATTCTTATTTCCTGTCTGTCTGAATGTCCCTTATCTTTCCAAACTTTTAAATGTTGACATCTGTGAGATTCACTTTTATTTTCATCAAATTTTTTAATTTAATGGTGTGTTCATAGAGTTTATTTCCATTCCTAAGGTCCCTAATAATTTTCAGTACTCCTAATAATTTTTTATTTATGGTTATTAATATTGCTTCCTTGATTATGCTGTATATCCTCTTTCTAAAACTTGGGCTCCCCAAATCCACAATTTCAAGAATTTAAATGCCAACTAAGGATCAAGAAGTATCTCCAAGTCAATTACAAATAACCCAACAAGTTTTATTTATTTGCAACTAGAAGAAATATAACAGTCCAGTAATTCTCCATCTATTTAATAATCTCCCATCCACCATTCAGTATTTACTTTGAGAAAAGAAGTATAAAATTAAAAAACAATCTTTTACAATGAGAAGACCTGAAGTATTTGGGGGGTAGATAAAACTTATTTCAAAGGTAGCTTGAATTAAATATTAGTATCAGAAGAGACAATAAAAGCTGCCAGCAAACAATTTAATTTATAGAGAAAATATAAATTTTTATCGTAATTCCATTTTCCTTTGTTGAAGAGGTATTCTCTGCACTTATTAGATTTGTACCTTAGAGAAACAATTTTTGAATTTTAATCTCCTAGACAGAAATGTCTGCCATGTTCACCAAAGCAGTGTGTACCTGCAGTTATTAATTCACATAAGTGTTTCGTCTTCTTAAAACTGGTTTTATCAAATTAATTCAGACAAATGCCTTCATATTCAGTAAAATTTAGAAGAGGGAGTGAATTAAATTGCATTACTTGAATTACCTAATGACTTGCTCCTAAATGAATGTGGTAACAAAACTGTAACCACATGTAAAAATGTTATCTCTAGGTTTAACAACCGTAGGCCATGAATATTTCTATCACCAGATTTCTTTTCTGGTTTGGGGTGATATATATATATATATATCATATGTGTGTGTGTATTCATATATATATATATATATCCACGGGCCTAGTACAATTATTATTATTTTGTAAACCCTCAGATGTGTACAAAGTATACATGTTCCAGACACTGTTGCATCAAACTAATGTCAATTGTCACTTGTTGGAGCCATTAACTAGACAAGACCAAAATAAAACTCAGCACAGAGAGGACATGTCATGCATTCTATAAATTATGTGCTCTGAGAACCTATTAAAGCTGACAGAGAAGTGGGCCCAGGATTGGTGAGCACCTGATTACACCTTGTACTTATTCCCTGTTGACTTTGGTGATGCCATACCTTTCCATTTCCTAGAGAAATAAATTAAAAGTCAGAAGTAATTTGCCTGATGGAAGGTGCAGGTGGAATTTTGCTCACAGGAGCCTTTGTACACTGTGAAATCCAATTTAACCCCTTGATGGGAGATAGCTTATTTTCTTTTGTTGACAGCTTTGTGGCAGCTAAAATAGGGACCTGATTAAATAGAGACAGTGAGAGATTGAGGTCTTCTTCTAACAGCAGGAGGATCAAGGCCTCTAATCTTATCTCCCAGAACACTGAGATGAACTGAGAACTTAGGCAGGAAAGATTAGCACAGCTATTTTGTACCTTTGGAAGAGAAAATAATATGAAAGAACAGGAAAAATTAAAGTGTGAGGAACAATCTATATATGTGCTTCTTGTGAGAGAGAGAGAGAGAAAGAGAGAGAGAGAGAGAGAGAGAGAGAGAGAGAGAGAGTTAGAATGTACCAGCATTTGAATATGAGAAAGTTTGAACTGAACAATAAAATGAGAAATGAAGAAATCCCCAAATTAATTGAAAAGATAAGCTTTGCATTATTTGAAAATTGTTTCCTCAGTACTTGTTTGGTACATGTTTTTTTGCTGAGTGCTGGTGTCTCACACCTGTAATCCTAGCACCTTGAGAGACTGAAATCTGAGTTCAAGTGCAGTTCAACACCAGCCTGGACAGGAATGTCTATGAGACTTATATCTCCAATTTAATCACCAAAAAAACAGAAGTGGAGTTGAATTCAAGCTATAGACTGATAAACTTAAGGAAAAAGGCTCAAAGACAGTGCCCATTCCCTGAGCTCAAGCCACAGGACTGGCAGAAAGAGAAGAAACAAAGCAAGATTTCAATATTTTTATGGTAAAATATAGTGAATTTAAGATATAATAATTTCATTTTATTCTCTTTTGTACTACATTTATGTAATAAAACTATACATATGTAATTATAATTAAATGAAACATAATAGATGCTTTGTAATAAATATTTTGTAAGTTCAAAAATACTGTACTTAAGCTGGAGACCAGTGACTCATGCCTGTAATCCTAATTATTCATGAGGTTGATATCTGAAGATCTTGGTTCCATGCCAGTGCAGGACAAGAAGTGTACTGAGACTCTTATCTCCCATTAGCCATTAGCCACTGAATAGCAGGAAACAGAGCTGTAGCTCAAGTGGTAGATCACTAACCGTAAGCAAAAAGCTCAGGGACAGTGCCCGGAGCTGAAATCCCAGGAACAAACAATATTCAAATACTTTATTGTATATCCATAAAGTTTTATGGATGATATTATTTTGCTGTTGATATTAATTTTTTATCAACTTTGCAAATTCTATCAAAAAACATTGAGTATACAGTTTATTGCTTACTAATAAAAGTTGTTTTGAAATGTTGTTGGGTCTGAGTTTAAGCAAATGCTTTTATTTAGGATTCAAGTCCAGAATACCATAACACGTATTTCTTTCACATAAAATATTGAAGTTGTGTTTTTAGTTGGAGTCTGTGATTACTTTTATCTGGGCTTTGCTGGGGCAAAGATTTTTGCTTCTGTTTCTGAATGGTTTTCTGAAATGTATACCCATAGTATTCCTATATATCATAACTAATCTCCAGTCAGCTGATAGGGATGCAGCTTGGAGTTGTGATAGACTGTTGGGTCTTAATAATTCCTCTAGGATCTGTACAAGTATCATATGGATATTAGTTTATATCCAAATAAACTAAAAGTAGCCTAACCTACTCATATAAATGCAGCAATTCGCAGATCCTTACATTGACTTTTTGCTCAGGTGGTTAGATGTTTCTTGAAACATTTGCCAAACTAGATGAGCTAAGGTCCTAGAGCATGAGAGGGTATGAAATGTCATTAACTGGCATCAGTAGGGTTTTGTGAAATTCAGTTGTATTTTAAATGTGGCAGGATGAAACACTTCCATGAGAATAGCAATTTCCATTTCATAAGTTTGTTTTAAAAACTAAAGTAATTTAGGAAAAGGCTTACATATTAACATGGGTTCAATATGGCTGTCACCATCGTTTTTCCTCTCCTATGTGTCAGTCTGGTTACAGATCATTTCCTGTTTATGTTTAAGGATTTCTGTGATGAAAATTTAACTTCCTGATGCCCTTTGAATTTCTGAAGCTTCTTCTTTGTCTCAGGTCCACAGGCAGCTATACCCATTGGTGTATCCTTGTAATGTCAGCACTGACACATTCCATGAGCCAAGAGGATTGTGATGTAGACCCTGGATAGTGAATTTCAGGCCAGCCTGGGATACAAATAGTTAGATGATATCTTAAAAACAACAGTGACAACAAAAATAATGCAAAACAAAGAAAGTCAGCTAAGCACATTTGCTCAAGGTTCCTGCAGATAATTAGATAGATACGGAGAAGCAAATTGCTTAAATTATATTTCATCCTTTAAGCAAGCAGATGTGGAAAGTTTTGAAACTACCATTTTTAATTTGTCTTTTCTTTTCTCCTTTGATGTTAATATTATTCTGGATATTACAGTGCCATCAATTCATCATTCTCTGATTGACAGAGAAACATTGTAAGACTGCCACCATTCAGATTTGTAGTTGTTATTGGAATTCTTGGTAAAGGTTTACTATTTGCAAGAAAAACACCAATACAATTTTTAAGACTGGCATAAAATGCGAGAATGACTTTGTTACTCCTGTTTTTTGTTTCCTCTCTTATCTCAGTATCCTTACCTGAATCATACTTGTGATGGTTAATTTTTATTTTTACCTCGGTTGTTTTGTGAAAAGGGTATACTGCAATAGAAAGGCAAAGCAATGTAACAGGTAAGATCTAAGTTAGAGGAGGTATGTCACACTGGTTGTATCCTGAGGGACTATAGCTTTCTTTTGCCATTCCCTATCTTTACTTCCTGTCTGCCATGAGATGAGGAACTTCATCTTCTATATCTCCCACCCTCATGACACTTTACCTCATTAGGGGCTCAGAACCCACAAAACAAGGCCTGTAGATTGAAACCATGGAAAACATGGGTTAAAATAAACTACGCCTCTTTTATTTTTAATCTAGTTCTTGCGGGTATTTTGGTCAAGTTACACCAAAGTAACACTGAAAAATCAGTATCAGAGAATTGCGGGTAATTTATATGACTAAACCTGATCTGTGGTTCTTAAAGGGTTTGAATCTGCCTGGTGGGAGGGATTTGGAAATGTTTGATGATAGGTGCTAGAAGAACCCTACAGTGCCATAAGGGAATCTTAATATAGGGAATATAGGTGGGATTGCAGAAGATCAGAATGGAAGCAGAAGTATGGAGAGAGAAGGCCAGATGACTAAGTTTTCTGATGGGAAGAAATATAGTACTGGAAGCAATGTGTGTTATATTCTGTGAAAGAAGTTGCCCGCCTTTATCTGCATTCTGACACTTTGTATAGAGCTCAGTTAAGACATATTAGGCTAATAATCTCATTGAGGATACGTTAAGACCGCCCAAGTATTCAGGCAGTAGCATGGATATTGCAGATTGCCTTTAACCACCCACACAGTGAAGCAACAGAACACAGAGCACATTTGGCGCTGAAATGCCCATAGTGAAGTTGGAGCTAAGGAAGGCATAGCTCCTGAGGAAAGTAGTACAATTTAAAATAGGCCAAATGCCTGCATTGGGATAATAGGAAAGATACCTTGAGGATATCTCAGGAATTAGCCTCCCCCCACTAAGATCAAGGGGATGAAAGATTTTTGCATTGTAAAGAAAGCATCAGGCCATCCTGTTCCCACAGAAGAGCCTAGGAAATTCCCTCCTCCCCTCCCCTCTTTCCCCCCACTCCTACCTCTGCCCCTGCCTCCCCGGGATCCCTTTCATTATGATCAGCAACTCAGACATTCAGGTGTCACTAGAGTTTCTGTTCTAGCAGGGCCTGGCATCTGCTCAAGCTGGCAGAAGACTTTGGAATTGTCCACATGAGGCTAGTTTTGTAGACATGCAGAATATAAGAGGAACGGGGTCATGGAAAAAACAAAAACAAACAAAAATACAAAAAAAAATCTACCCAGTTTTCAGAGTGAGGCTGACTAGACCTTTGTAGCTGTGGTATGGGGGTTTAAGAAGCGAAGCCTGAGCTGCAGTGAAGGCCACAGGACAGGATGTTGGAGATGCTAAGACAATAGAACGTGTCTGTTCAGGAAAGCTGTAGGCAACACTGGATCCAGACCAGGAGAGAAGACATGTTGGTTAAAAATGGCCTAGTAGAGAGAGCTCACATCATGGCACTATGGACCTGGGATGCCAGATGTGCAGCTATACCCTGCCAGATGTTTGTCTTGCTTTGGTCCTTTTCATCCCAGCTATTCCCTTGTCTTTCTTTGGGTTTGGAGATGGTTATTCTGGACCGTTTTATATGGGCAGTATGAGAGTTGTTTTTGAATCAATGGGCTCACAGGTAAGAGTTGCCATGGGTCTCAGAAGAGACTTTGTACAATGCAGGTGCCCTTTGTGTAGGAGTGGTGGAGTATTATGGGTTGTCAAGGGGGTAGGTTTGAGTGGGTTAATCATGAAGGTCAGTTTGACTAGGTTGAGAAAACGTAGGGGAAATAAAGCACAGCTTTGGTGTATCTATGATAGCTTCTCCAAAATAACAGACCCATAGGGGCTTTCACATGATGATGGATTAATTGCTTCACAGGCTCATCACCGCCTTATTGGGAAGTGGTAAAAGTAGGAGGGAGTATGATACTGAAGGCATGATCTTGGGGATGTCTTTTGTCTCAGCTGCTTGTTTATGTCTACCACAGTGTGAACAGCATCCACTCCACAAGTTCTTATCAGCCATCCTGTTTGGTGGACAAGGACCCAGAATCAATGAAGCCAGAATCCATGGATTGAAATTCCTGAAACCATAAGCCACAGCACATCATGCCTTCTTTTGTTAGATATTTTGACCATAGCAACACAAAAGTAACTAATACTTATTTTTAAAAAGCTTTTTAAAATTCCAGTGATTACAATCTGGATGTGTTTGGAAAGGGCTTATTTTTCAACCTAATATAAAGGGGTTTGTATGTAAGGGGGCTGAAGGAACTGAATTGTTGGTCAGACACTTTTCTTCAGAGGTATTTAAAAGGTGATTGGGAAGATTCTAGGGTTAAAAAAAAACCCAACAACAAAAATGGACTCTGACCTTGTATTCCTTCAAAATTATATTTATTTCCTCCTCTTTTCATTTAGTAATTTGCTTATACAAAGTTTATTTGGGAATAATGACCTTTAAAAGCTAAAGTATCTATGAACCCTCCCTCATCAACATAGACACTAAAATGGAATTTTCTGATTCTCCAGCCTGAAAGTACTTTCCAGCAACCACAATAGATTTGGATGCACACAAGAATTCACTTACTTGAAAAGATACATATTATTTTGAGTATATTATGTTGAGGTAGCTTAGGACAGCCTTGAACTCTCAGTTTTCCTATCCTCACCCTCCTGAGTGCTGGGATTATACCTGGCTAAACGTTATTCTGTCATGGTAAACAAAATCGCTGGGGAAGAAACTTGCTGATTTTTAAATCACCAGAAAATATGGAACCATTATTTAGTTATTAATCATATATAGTTGAGTTCTGAGTCCAACTCAACATTCTCATTGGAAACTTCACTGTGAATAGTAGACACTTCTGATATAACTAACAATAAATATGTATATCTATATCTATATATATTTTGAACTTTGCCTTTTTTTCTATTCAACACAGGATTGTTTATATTTGTACATCAAGACTTTTCAAAGTAATTTGCATCCAGAGCAAATTTTCACATGGAGATTCTAGTGGACACGATATTTTCAAAACAAAGAAACATTTGCTTCATTCATTCATTCATTCATTCACTGAAAAATTTTAAAAATTGTTTAGAAATTTTTAAAATTCAAATTCAGGGGTTTGTCACTGTCCCTTAGCTTTTTCTGCTCAAGGCTGGAGCTCTACCACTTGAGCCACAGCTCTACTTCCAGCTTTTTAATAGTTAATTGGAGATAAGACTCTCATGGACTTCCCTGCCTGAGGTGACTATGAATGGTGATCCTGAGATCTCAGCCTCCTAAGTAGCTGGGAGTACAGGCGTGAGCCATTAGTGTTGGGCCTTGTTTTGTGATTTTTGTTTTTGGCAGTCCTGGGGCCTGAACTCAGGGCCTGAACACTGTCCTTGGGTTTTCTCAAGGCTAGAGTTCTACCCCTTCAGCCACAGCACAACTTCCAGCTTTTTTCTGTGTATGTGGTACTGAAGAATCGAACCCGGGTTTTCGTGCATGCTAGGCAAGCACTCTAGCACTAGGCCAAACTCTCAGCCCTTGCTTTATGATTTTGATAAATACTTTTTCTATCCGGCCTGCCTGGTATGACTCTGACATGTGGAGGAAGAAAGTAATGTGTTCAACAAGGGGTGGACAACTAAAAACGACACTGTTTAAACACAGTTCCTCCTAGCTAGGAGAGGGCAATGAAAAGAATAGCAATAAAACGGAGGAAAAACAAACAAACACTACTCTGGAGGAGAAAAAGACCATGTCCCACAGTGTTCCAAAATAACATCCACTTGGCTGACACAAGTATTTTATAAAGTTTCTGCCAAAAGAGTTTCTGTAAGGTTTTGACAGTATCAGATGGCCAAAGAAAAATGGCTTTTATTTTTTTCTCAATAGTCCTTCTAAAGAACTTCAGAATGAACCTGTTTACTGCTTCTGTGCTATCCAGTCATTGAGCACTAGATGGCTGTAAGTGCTGACAGGGCAGGAAATTCCAGCCTAAGATAGAAACATCACTCAGTCTCCATGGAGAAGACTGACAGCGGATCATCATTAAGGACAGCTGTACTTACACTTTGTGAGTGATTTGCAGCAAATCTCAGGATAGCAAAGGAGATGGTGTGCCAGTCCTCCAAGATAACACCAGTGATTTATGACCTAGTCTCTTGATTATGACAATAGATATTAACAAAGGAACATCTATGTTCATTAGTCCTTATACTTAGAAGGGCATTTTTTCTTCTTTTAAAGATGTAGCCTTTTATGTGTCCTTATCCATCCATCTATCTATCTATCTATCTATCTATCTATCTATCTATCTATCTATCTATCTATCTATCTTCTATATGCATGTATGTGTTTGCTTGCTTATTTTATGGTGCTAAGGATTGAATTTAGAACCTCTAACAGACTAGGTAAGTTCTGTGCTGCTAAACTATCACTTAGTCCACAAGCAAAACAACAACAAAAAAATCTTTAACAGAAAGGTTGATAATTGTCCAAGTCTGACAAATAACAATGAATCTAAAGTGAAATCTAATTTCTGACTCTGATTACTTATGTAAATAAAAAAAGTGAAAGTGTTAGCCAGCCACCCATGGTTCATATCTGACTTCTTAGCTACCCAGGAGGCTAAAATCCAAAGGATCGTGGTTCAAAGTCAGTTCATGCAGAAACACCTGTGAAACAGCTCCAAACTAACCAGCAGAAAGCCAAGCTGGAGATGTGGCCTCAAGACAAACAAGTTGAACTTATGTATGAGCTTTTGGGTTCAATCCTAAAACTTGGTTTCATTCATAAATAGCTTAATATTACTTTTTTAATATTCTGCATAACACTCCACTTTTTATTTAGTTCCCCGTGTGAATCCAATAGCAATATCAAGCCCTTACGCATCTTTCCAGAATAATCTTAAGCATGTCCATGTATAGAACTGTACAAATATATTCTATGCCAGTAGAAACACATATAACTAATAGGAGGTAGAGCTGAGACCAGTGATTCAGAAAATTTGAGTCTCAGATTTTAACTGCTATAAACAACTCTTGTAAATAGAAATAAAAGGAAGTACGATTTTGTATGTGATCTTCATGATAATTGTGTCAAAATAACAATGGTTGTATTAATATACCCTTTTGTAGATGGAAATTGTGAGACCCACATTAGGAAAAGTCAGTTTCAGATTTTACTCACAGTAATCAGTGGACCCGCAATACAGTCACTCTTAGAGAGAAATTAAAGTGCAGCTGCATTGTGAGGCATCCTAATCCTGATTGCCCAAATTTTATTTTTCTTTTCTGTCTGCTTCCTTTCATGGAAAGCAAAAGGAATAAAACTCTTTCAGCTTAGTCCAACTTGTTGGACTAAGTCTTAAAACCAGAGAAAAAAATGGTTATTCATAGTTTTCCTACTTCATCTTTGTGTTCGCTGCTATACTATTTAGTGGCAAATTCAGTTCTTTTTCAGCATCATATCGTTTATTGATGCTAAAGAGACAAGATAGGAATGAAAAGCTACCATGAGTCCCTCTCCAAGCAGTAGATATCTTGAAACTTATGGATGAAGCTATATATAAAAATCAATCTTATTTTTTTCCAGTATGGATCTGTAGATTTGTCTTTTCTTGCAAAAAATATTAATTGGGCCAAAGGGGCCTTGAGGAAGTAGTTTAGTGGGACTTAAAAACCTATCAGTGAATATTTACTATGGGCCTACTTGGTAACTTGCCTTGTGAACATCTTGCAAAATTCTTCCTGCGCTCTTGCACTGTTTGTGTATGTTACAGAAAAAGATGTGGGAAGAGATCTATTTGCCATCTTCTTCATAAGAGTTGATATTAAGGAGATGAGGACGCTGGTCCTATAACAATGGAACAAAACTGTATGGAAGAGAAATTAGCAAAGAGGGGAAATACACAAAAACAAAGCAATCTTTTCATCATGAGGCTGTGGAATGTATTTTCTGCCTGTATTTCTTTCCTTCCTATGAAGATTCATATGTTGCCATGCTCATCTTTGGCTACTTGGGTAAAGCTTCACACCTGAAGCATACCACATGCTCAGGTGCATTGGTAAAGAGCAACACATCATTCTCCTCCTTAATGGCTTCCCTTCCTATGGCTTCAGTTATCGTCCTCTGAAAATATCAGGTGGTTATTTTCAGAAGTGCACAATTCTGAGCTTTTATTTGCTAGTAATTTAGCGTATTGTGGTGAGCTCAGCTCCCACTCCACCTCACCCAGGATGTTAATCCATGCCATATGCAATACCTGCTAATTCCTCACTCAGTCACCATGTTGGTTACCTGATCCACTATCCTGACATTATAGTGTTTCCGTATGAGAAACTATGATTTTACTTCCTAATGGCCACCAATAAAAGAGTCGTGGCACTGCCATTTGGATATACCAAAGAGAGGCTAGAAAGGAGTTTGCTCAAATTAAAGGTGGAAAGGGTATACAAGGAAATCTTGACAGGAATGTGTAAGAATATTGATAATATTGGCCTATGTTGTTGTTAATCTCATACCATGTTTTATTTCTTAGTTTATTTTAATTTTTGGCCATACAGTAGCTTAAACTCAGGATGTCTTTCTCAGCATTCTCACTCACACATAGAACTATACCACCTGATCCACATTCCCAGCCCAACTTTTTTTCTGATTGCTTGAAGACAGAGTCATATGGAATGTTCTTCCCTAGCTGGCTATGGACCTTGGCCCCTCAGATCTCAGCTTCCTTCAATTATTGGCATAAGCCATTGACACGCAGCTCCAGTCCTTTTGTGTTGGCTATTGTGTGTGTGTGTGTGTGTGTGTGTGTGTGTGTGTGTGTGTGTGTGTGTGTGCACGCGTGTGTATGTGTGGGCATGCGCCCATACCAATGCTAGTCCCAGTCCTAGTTCTGGGGTTTGAATTTAGAGCATTGTCCATGAACTTCTTTTTTTCAAGGCTGGTGCTCTGCCACTAGAACCACATTGCCACTTCGGGCTTTTTCTGAGTAGTTATTGGAGAACCAATATGAATCTCGATCATGTGATTTTTGTCCTTGCTACTGTTGATGTGTTGAATTATATTAATTGATTTGCGCATGTTGAACCAGCTTTGCCTCCCTGTGATGAATCCTGTTTGTTCATAGTGTTTAATTTTTTTGATGAGTTGTTGTAGACGGTTGGCCAGTATTTTGTTGAGAAGTTTTACATTGATGTTCATCAAAGAAATAGGTCTATAGTTCTCTTTCTTTGATGAATCTCTGTCTGGTTTGGGGATGAGGGTTATACTGGCTTCATAGAATGAGTTTGGTAAAGAACCTTCATTTTCAATTTTGTTGAAGAGCTTGAGGAGTATTGGTGTGAGCTCTGCTTTGAAGACCTTATAGAATTCAGCCGTGAATCCATCTGGCCCTGGGCTTTTCTTAGGTGGAAGTTCTCTTATTGCCATTTCTATTTCAGTGCTTGAAATAGGCCTTTTTAGTTGGGTTAGTTCTTCTTGGTTCAGTGTGGGTATGTTAATATTGGCTAGGAATTCATCCATTTCTTCTAGAAGACTTTCCCGCTGGAGCTGGCTTCAAACCCCAATCTTCTGATCGCAGCCTCCTGAGTAGCTGGATTATAGGTGTGAGCCTTCAACACCCAGCTATGTTGCTGTTTTTGACATTGGGTCTCACTTGAAGCTCAGGCTTCCTGAGGAATATGATGCTCAAGTCACTGTGATGGCAGACACATGTCTGTGCAGCCAGCTGTTTGTTGAGAAAGTCGCATATACTTTTTGCACAGGTTAACCTCATACCACAGTCTCCTGATCATGTAGGGAAGGTTGCATGATTGATTCACCATATCTGGCTCTCTTTTCTAATGTAAACTTTGTAAAAAGTATTTATAAGAAAAATGTATTTGTAAGAAAAATATTACATAGAGGGTTGACTTGTCTACTCTCTGGTTTTATGCATCTGTCCACTAGAGGTCTTTAAACATCCTTCATAGCTCAGGGACGGTGTTATACACATAACCTAAGTCAGTGAAAACATTGTGAGATTCATGGCTTTGGGGAAAATTCATAGAAAGAAGATTTTGTTTCCCACAGATACTTCTTCCTGGGAAAGGCTGAATAAAAAAACGGTTCTACATTTATCATATAGCCATTCAAGGCCTGAGAATCAAGTCAATTCAAGGAAAGTTGATAGTAAATTCAATATGGATACATGATATTCCCCTTCCTCATATAAAAGCCAAAAGACTTCTTTGAAGAGAGTAATTCATCCTGGATTATTTGAGCAATATCTTTTGGTTATCTTATTTAAGTTGTTCAGTTGAGGTTCTGTTATTTGGGATCAACAGAGGAATTGTCAAGGAAGGAAAAATAATGGTAAGGGTGCAAAATCAAGAGAAGGGAGCAAATCCAAAAGCTGATCTAGGCAAGTTCTGAGAGTTGTCATTGATGCAAGTTTTAGAATTTCATCATACATAATGTAGAGTAAAGGCGGAGGGAAGGAGAAGTATGTTCCTTGAGGATCAACTCTCCTCCCACCCAACTGTGAAAAGCTGAAATATCAGACTGCAAGAAAGCAAGGAAACAGGACCAGCTATACTCTAGAATTAAAGACAAGAGCTGAGGTGGGACATACAAGTAACTTGATAGTTCTATATGATAAATTAGTAATAAAGTATATGTACTGTTTCAGATATTTTTAATCTGCATTTTTCTGAAATACTGGGGATAAGAAACAATTCAATATCGCTTTTGCAATAGGAGGTAAAATAATGAAGTTTCAAGATGGTGATTGAAGAGCTTCATATTTACGTATGAACATAAAATAACAAACCTGTTTAAATTATTTAAAGGTAAGTGCCCTAAAAGTAATAAAAGGAGGAGAATTTGATCCAAGTCTAATATATCCTATATAAAAACTACATAATGAAATCTCATTGTATAATTAATAGATACTAATAAAAAGAACTCAGAATACAAATTTAAAAATAAAACAAAGACAGTAATGGGTGTGTGTTTGTAATTCCTCTAAAGTTGAAAGGGGGAAGAATAGATGTGAGAATGAGGAGTCAGAGAGAGAAGTTCTTTGAAATTCTGTCTCAATTGGAAAGTGAACCAGTGAATTTGCTTGTGGGATAATATAATTTCATAGTGTTTTATCCTCAGCATAAACTTCTTGGCTGCATTTTATTAACATTACTCTTCCAATTTGATTCCAAATCATCACTCAGACTTCTTTGCTAATAAATTCTGTTTGGAGATGTTCTGGCTTGTTAGATTTTCTCAAAATTTGTTTTTAGCTCCTGCCTCATAAGGAAGGAATAGAAAGATCACAAGCTCAGACAGGAATATAGATATCCTAAAGATTATTTTATTTTGGGGGAGGAATATTTGACTGGTATGATTAAGATCTAATTATCTCAAAGTAATCTCGATTTAAAGTCATCCATAAAAATTATTGTATTCCTTTGTTAACTTAAATATGAACAGGAGACCATTAGCCTGAGGTTACTTCCACACAGTAAATTACCACACATCTTAGGGTATAAACAGAGTTTAGAAATATACATATATGTGTATGCATGTAGGTGTATATATGTATGTATATATACATATTTATATATATATATTTATAACTAATAGCCAGGTTCAGCTTTAGCCAGCCATAGGTAGCCAACTTACATCACATATGTGCTTATATCACATACCTTACTTTGGCCATTCAGGTGTCTATATTCCAGGACCTGTTAAAAAAAAAAAAACACACCTTTTCTACTCTCAATTGGACAGAGCAGTCTGAAATTGTAATTCTGTTTTCTGGAACTGATGCTGTGTTCTGCCTTTTGGGTACTGAGTTCTGTTCTGATTACTGTCTGTTGCCATACATTGGTCTTTGGTCCAATATCTTTACTTTGGCCTGAAGTTTTCCTTTTAACATTTTTTTCAGCTTCACATTTGTTATAGCTCATGAAAGGAGCTACCTGGGCCTTTAGATACAGGTTATTTTTAAGCAGACTTCAAAAGACAAAAGAAGACCCCCTTGAAAGTCCTACAAAACTTACAGTAGTATGCTTCATCTATTTCTCTATACTAGTAGTGGTTTTCACTGTTTGGTCATTCTAATTCTCTGAAGTTCAAATTCTTCATTTGTTATGTGGAAAATGGTAACAGTTCTGTCTTTTATAGTGAGGCAATCTCTACCAGGACAGCTACCTATGCAGTTATTTACTGATATAGATGTTTATTCAGCCAGTCATTCATTCACTCTGACTTGTTCCCTGTTCATCAATTCAAACAATTATCAATATGTTACCTAATATTTGGAAGAATGCTAGAATCTAGTGATAACAGGTTCATTGGAAATGGTACTTGCCTGGTGTAAAGGGAACTCCTGGTGTAAAGGGAAGGGAGATGAGTGGAGAAATAAGTTGATACGTGCATTGTCTGAAATTTGCAGAAAAGATGATACAAGAAGCAATAGCCTTTATTTTGAAACTTTTGGACTAAAGTCAGTAGCAATGTCAAGGACATGAGCACATATATCACAGATAATTTCTTTTTTTTTCTTAAAAATTTAATTTTCTTCAAAATTTAATTTTCATTACATTTCTGATTTCTAGTAAAGGGATATATTTTCAGGGCTCAATACATTTTTTTCATTTATTTATTTTTTTTAAATTTTTTATTGTAATTAATAAAAGGGTTACATGATATTTGCCAGATAGGAGGTGCATTAATTCACATACATTGTATTTTTTAATTTTCTGTCGGTCATGGGGCTTGAGCTCTGGGCCTGGGTGCTGTCCTGAGCTCTTCAGCTCAAGACTACTACCCTAACCCTTGATCCACAGCCCCACTTCTGATTTTCTAGTGGTTAATTAGAGATAAGAGTTTCACAGGCTTTAGTGCCTGGGCTGGCTTTGAACCACAATCCTCAGATCTCAGCCTCCTGAGTAGCTAGGATTATAGGCGTGAGCCACCATGCTCCGCTTTTTTGTATTGTTGTTAGTTTTTTTACAGAAAGGATATGAGTGTAATTGCCTATAGTTTTCTGAACTTTCAGAAAGAAATAGCACCTAGTTATGTCAAACATGATTTTGATGCCAGCCAACATTGCCTCGAAAATATTTTACACCATTCCTCCAAATAGATTGTTTCCAAAATAATAGATGTTGAAACCTCCTCTCTACATTAGTCACTGATGAACTGCATGTGCATTTGTGTATGTGCACACATGCAGACATGCAGAGACACACATTCCACATATATACAGGATTACTCAAGGGAACTCACGGTTTGAAATCATGGAGGTTCTGGGAGAGCTGCCTTTCTTTCAGTTTGTGGCCAGTAGAAATTACTAACATACATGTATTTTATTTGTGATGCATGAAAAAGACTTTCAGAAATGAATCAAAATGGCCGGGCACCTGTGGCTCAGGCATGTAATTCTAGCTACTCAGGAGGCTGAGATCTGAGGATTGCAGTTCAAAGCCAATCTGGGTACTAAAGTCTGTGAGACTTATCTCCGAATAAGGACTACAAAAACAGAAGTGACTCTGCGACTCAAGGGATAGGGTGGTAACCTTGAGCCGAAGAGCTCAGGGATGGTGCCCAGGCCCAGAGTTCAAGCTTCATGACCAGGGGAAAACAAAAGGAATGAATCAAAATGGACAGTGAAGGGCATTTTTTGGATGTATATTTAAATGAATGAATGATGACATGCTCAATGTTCACCTCAATAGCTTTGTTGTTTAGTAGTATTTATTAAACCTCTATGAAACTAAGTGCAGTAATCTTTCAGTTGGGCATATAAATATATTGCCTGAAATATCACCATATGTCTTCTAGGAATGATTCTGGGGGAAAGTATCTTTATAATCTGAAACTATTGTACAAGACTAGATTAAATTTTTTTCTTAAGTAAATAACTGAAGAGGCTATAAGATATTAGACCAAGGATGTGAGTAGATGTTAGTCATTGTTGGTTTTGGTACTCTGTTAATGTGGTTTATCAAAGAGATCACTAGAGAATAGAAAAAAGAGCAATATTGCCTTTACATTTTTGTTAAAATGCCAAGTGAGGAAATATTTATTAGTGTGATACCAGAAATCTCATGTTTTCAATGTATTCTTTATCCGCTTTCTGGACTTGTCTTTCTCCCTATTTCCCCACGTGCCCCCTTCTAGCTGTCTTCTTTCTGCCATTTCTACCTAAATTGCTGTAAACCTTTTTTCCTTGGTTCTTATAATTTGCTGTGCCCAGAATGGCCTTCTGGCTGTATTCTGATGAGATCAACCTCAAACTCTTAACTCTTATATAATGCTGCTGTAACCCCACTGTTTTCAGGAATCTTCCTTCATATCTACAGGAAGGGAGAGAATCACTGTTTTGAACCTAACCTGTGCCCTAAAACATCTCTACAACAGTCTTCCATTCACAGTGATGCCCCAAAGTTCCTTTGCCTCCTTGTTGAGCATTTGAAAGGCAGCGAGTATTTTCTTCAGGTTGACTTTAAATTCATGTTATTCACAGATAATTCAAAGTTTCCATGGTAAAAAGTTTTATTCAATTTTATCCTGAATTCTGCACAACACATTCAAGTCTTGATTGACAAAGGTAAGTGAATGAATAGTTTACTCCTGCTGTAATAGCTCATGTAGAAAGTGTAGTAATTTTTATTACATTATCTACTATTTCTCTCTAAATCACGATAATCTCCATTGTGATACACCCCACTCTTGTGTATCAAAGGGAAAAAAATATGGTGCCCATTGTACCTTAACTCCAGGCTTTAGCACTTATATTTTGTAACTTACTTTAGAAATCTCTTGTGGCCTTTTATAGACAGATTTTATTTTTTTTTAATCATCTCTATCTCTCCCTTTTTCTTTGCATACAACAGAGTGTTCTATGAAATGCCATCAAACATGGCTGTTTTAGGGAGTATCTTGAATTCAGAGGCAGACACTTGGTGTCAGGGTTTTTAGTCCTCCTTCCCTCCTGACCTGCAGGAGGGATAGGGAGAACACGCCTATCTCGTCTCAAGGACGAGCTGAGAAAGGAGAGGGCCAACTGACTGCCCTGCACCCAGCCGTCCCTCGCCTAGGACAATCAGACATGTCAGGGAGACCCGTCAAGGCAGGAGCTCCTTTATTGAGGAAGTTCATTCAGCTAATATAGGGTGCAGGAGCCTATCAGCACAAAGGTGGGCAGAGTTGGGGAGGTCCACGTGTTTACTCTCACTATAGGTCTCAGCAGAGAGTGATAAAGCAATAACACATTCGTACCCAATGGTAATCAAGTCTCAGCAGAAAGTGATTCACAATACCAACGGTGTAGCTCAAAGTTAGGCATGGTGTTCATACATGACAGCTCATTTGTTTGCGTGGTTATCTTACTCAGTGATGCAGATTCATGGGCCAGCCTGACCCTGCACTCAGTTCCCTACAACTTGGAGTTGTTACTTAGGGTTTGGACACTTAGAGTTACTGACACTTATCTGATGTCATTCAGTACGGTCATTTCAAAGTCAAAGGTGCTTGGAATGCTGTTTTCAAAAAGAGGGCTTCACTTATAACTCAGACCTGTGTTTCAAAGCTGCTTATATAAATCTTTCTATTTGAAATTCACATAGCGAATTAGCCATTTAAAAGCACACAATCAATGGCATATAACATTTTCACCATATTAAGCCCTGGCACTTCTGTCTGGTTCTCAGATATGTTTGTCATCTTAAAAAGCATACCTTAACGTGAACAATCCCTCCTCATTTCCTCCTCTTGCTGGTCTTTAGAAAAAAAATCAACCTATCTTCTGTCTCTTAATCTACCTATTGTGGAGATTTATTTTACTTTTCATTGTGTGTACGTGTATATGTGTGGGCCCTAAGGGTTGAACTCAGCTTATTGCAAATGCTCTACCAGTTGATCCACAACTCCGCTTCCAGCTTGAAGATAAGGTTCTCAGAGTTTCCTGCCCCAGCACATTTCGACCTGTGATCCTCAGATCCTAGCCTTGAGTAGCTAGGATTACAGGTATGAGCCATCAGCTCCCAGCATAGTCTGAAAATTTCTTACAGAAGGAATCATAAAATACGTTACACTTGGATTTTCCTGTAAATGTTTTCATGATCATCTACATTGTACTAAGTATCCATTTTAATAGCACATTGGTATTTTGTTAAATGTTCATATCACAATACCTTTAATTTGTCACTTGTTAGCAGATGGAGATTTGGAGTTCTATCTGTTGGCTATGGTGAATATGTGTCCAAACATTTATTGAAAGCCTGTTTTCATTTTTTTTGGCAGTGTTAGGAGTATTGAAATTTGAACTTAGACCTCATACTTGTTGGGCAGGCCATTTCCTACTGGACACAAACACACATCCTTTTTAGAATTTTTGTGGATAAAGTATTATGGTTTTTGCCCAGGATTTGTCTTTGACTGTGGTTTTCCTACCTCTGCCTTCCAGGTAGCCAGGATCACAAGCGTGTGAGAGTATGAAGACCCATTTTGCACAGGTTATTTTGAGATAGGGTCTTGCTATTTGTCTGAGTCTACCCCTGGAACCACTATTCTCTTTATCTCAACCTCATAGTCGTTAGAATCAGAGCCATGTGCCAACATGCTCTGGCAGGCCTTGAAAAACAGTCTTCTCTTGAGTAGATTGAATTGTAGGCATTAACCATCAGTACCCGACTTTACAGAGAACAAGAAGCCTACTTTATTATTTTTCTTTTTAGTATTTTCTCTATGTCTTCTCACTGCTTCTGTGGTTCCAAAGTTTCTTATGAGAAATTACCTAGTAATTTTATTGACTGTCTTGTTTTATGTATGGACTTGTTTTTAAGATCATGTTCTATCTTCAGTCCTCAAATTGATACATTTTTGATGTGTATCTTTTAAAGTTTCTTCTACTTGGAGTTTATTAAGATTTTTAAATGTTTGGATTCATGCATTTCATCATATTTGGGAAGTTTTCAGCCATCATGCCTTTCAGTCTTCTTTTTATTTTTTCTCTGCTTTTTTACTCCTTGGAGAATTGTACAATGCATATTGTTAAGTAATGTTAAATTCCTTAAACTATTCATTTTTAAAAATTATTACTGTACTCAGAGCATAGAGTCTTAGTTGTATCTTTGAATTTGATGATCAATTTCTTTTTCTCTTTGCTCAAATTTATCAAAATGCTTCAGTAAATTTTTTCCACCTATTGAAATTTCTTTAATTTCTCCCACTGTATTGTTTTCTCCATTTCTTCTCATCTTGTTAATCCCTTTCTTCATACACTTCCATATCATCTAATATTTTAGCATATTTAGGATATTTCATTTAAAATTAAGTTTCATATCTGAGATAACCTAGAGATGGTATCCATCAGTTCTTTTTTTTCTCCCCAGAAAGGAAGTATTTCTTTGTATACCATATAATTTGGGTTACAAGCTGGAAAATTTGAATATGATTATGTGATAAACGTAGAAATTGGATTCTCTCCCTCTCCTCCAAATGTTCTCTGTGGTTGCTTGCTGAAAGTTTCGGCCACTAATTTATGTGTGTGTGTGTAGGTGTGTGTGCGTGTGTGTGTGTGTGTGTGTGTGTGTATGTGTGTGTGTGTGACCTTTACAATCTATCTTTGCATTGTTTGTCATAGGTAGCCACAGAAGAGTACAGCTTCATTATCCTAGCAGTTATCCAGTGAACTGACTGAAACCCATGTGCGAAATGAAAAGTCCAAACCCATCTTCCTGTCTATCTTTGCTAATTTCCAGTGAGTTGGCACATTTGTAAATACTGAGCAGGTCACTTTGGCACGTATCTTCTGGCACAGACCTCAGAGATCAGAGCTTAAGCAAAGGGTCTGCTCAGGACTCTTCTGAGCTCATCTCATCCTTAGGCTGGCACTAAGGATTCCTTGTTATACTCAGTAGCCTTCAGCACTTATTTCTTAAACTTTGCTTCCTTAGACTTCTTCTGCCTGCTTCTTGCCCAACCCCTATCCCTTTCTTTTCCTTTTCCTTGCTCTCCAAAGATAAGGTTATTTATTACATGTCTTTACATTCTTCTTACCAGTTCAAGAAGCTGGTACAGATCCACGAAGGCCCTGTGATCACATGCTTTTGTACCAGAAATTGAAATAGGTCAGGAAGCATCACTACAATAGTTTGATGAAGTCCTATTGCAACTTCTGGATGTGAGAAAATCCACCAGGGACATAAGACTACCATTCCCATGGTGAATAAACAAATGACTATACTACTTTCTTTCCAAAATTCAAGAGCCTTTTGCCTCTTAAACATTCCCCTGTTTACCACTTTGGGTTTAGATTCCATAGTTCCACAGAAACTGATTCAGTGTTTCTTAGTTTAGTGGATGCATCAGTGCAAGGACTGACTCTTAAAACCCACTTCCAGCATTTCCCATGATAGCACTGTCACTGTTTCTTCCTTCCCCCCCTCCCCCCAGGCTTCATTTTACCAGAAAGTTTGCAAAGAATTTTGTCAGACATTTCAGATTCATGTCGTCTTTCTCAAATGAGTTTGTTATTTTTTTGCTTCATTAATGAAAGGGTTGTTATTATCCAGTAATACGATACCAAAAATAGCAAACAAGAAAGCTTCTATATGGATATAGAGGGAGAAAAGAACTTTAACACAGTCATTTTTTTGTCATGATGAGAATGATTACATGTTACCTCCTAATGTATGTCTCATACTGATTTCAGTAATATTATAATGTGAAATGAATGATAAAATGTATTAGATATTCCTTTTTTTTTTTGCCAGTCCTGGCTTGAACTTGGGGCCTGAGCACTGTCCTTGGGCTTTCTCAAGGCTAGAGCTCTACCACTTGAGCCACAGCACCTCTTCTGGCTTTTGTTCTATGCATGTGATACCAAGGAATCAAACCTGGGTCTTTGTGCATGCTAGGCAAGCACTCTACCACTAGGCCAAACTCACAGCCTCCTAGATATTCTTTCTACAACTCAATACTCTGTTTTCTCTATGTTCAACTCATTGTTACAAAAATACTAGGAAGAATGATCTGTTTTACCCTTAATGCAACAGTGTTCCCTAAGAAATTTTGGTTTCCCATATTTTATAATTATTTACAGCCATGGTAGTTTGATGGGCTTGCCTGAGGCTAAAGACAAAAGTTCTGAATTTAATCATGGCTTTCTTTATTTAGCATGTCTAAGTATTTGCTAATACATGAAATACTAAAGACCAAATGTTCCTTTTTGGTTATTTAAAAAAAAAGAAAGAAAAGAAAAAGAAAAGAGAGTGGCTCATAGAACCTTTCTCCTAGGCTTGAGATAATATAAAAAGCCAAGAAATTGCTAGCAATAGTTATTCCTTACCTTTTCTTGTCTCCTTTCTTTTCCTCCTTTAGCATTGTTCCTCTATTCTAGACCTATCTTTATTCCCCAGTTCCCCAACCTGCCAACATGCTATAAATATATTGGTTATGGTCACACTGCTTGTCAACCAACCTTGTGATAGATTTGGCTGGATGCTATGTTGGTAATTTTTCCCAGCTGCAAGGTCCCTTGGGCATTCATGCCTATTCTATCCATTCTCAAATTAGACAAATAAATATTCTGTTTAATATATGCAGTTGTTACTGAACATGGACAAAATTCTCCAGCCTCTAATCTTATTTTGAAATAATCACCTTTGATATTACAAAAAGTTATTAATCATGAGCTGGTGATATCTTTAACTACATAGAAAAAAAACAACAGTTGATGATAAGCAAATGAAGATAACACCAGGAAGAATAAAGAATCTTAATACATATCTTGGTATATTTTATGTTTAGTGTACACTCTCCATATGAAACAATCTTTGTGTTCATGTAAAATTGTAAAAGCTTAAGTTATGTGCATTTTTATTTGCAGCATACATTTTCTAGATTATTTTTATATATAAAATGTAAGTACTGCTTGTTATGACATTCAGGCGACATAGCTCTTTTAGATAAGATATATATATCTATATATATGCACATTTTACCTGTGAACAAACTTATGCCTTGTGGAATTTGGTCTAATAAAATCATTTGGAACAATTTTTAGCATGCATTAAAATTACCTATGTGCTGTGTGATTCTGATGCAAGTTTTGTATGGACTTTTCCAGATAAATGGTGCTTCAAAGGAATAAACATATCTGCCAAGGAATAATGAGCTAAGGTGGGATAGAAAGACCAATCTGCAAAGTTAAGAGAAAAAGAGAGCAAGCCTAAGAAGCCGACCTCCTTATTCTAATTTTATGAACAAGAAAGTTCCTCTGACCCATGAGATGTTAAGAGAATCTAAGAGGCACAATGTCTGTCCGTGGAAACGTCTGATTTCAGAGCCTGACCTTCCCTATTCTGAAGATTCGGCTCTTTTTTTTCTGAATCTCTTTGATACAAGCTTTAATTAAGACGCTGAGCCCAAGACCTCGGCTGTTCTCACTTTATTTTTAAAATCTCAGACATGGAAACAAAGGCATATTGCTGTGCCAACAACAGCTTGCCATTGGTACTTTGCCTCCGGATGTGTCTACTGCTGGGTTCTAATGAATCTGATGTCTGTGGGCACCCTGTGCCACGTCTCTGAATTAGCAGAAAGCATCTCCCTGCTCCAGTGGAGGCCAGAGCCCTTGGAGCCTGTCTCTCAACTGGGGAGGGATTGCCATGGCGAAAAATGGAAAGAAGCAGATGTTCTTAATGCAGAACGGAGACAGGCACCTCCAGAGTGTGGCAGAGTGATACCATCTGCCCTTTTGCAAGTTCTGGGTTCAGCTGCTCCCGAGTTGGGAGGAAAAGCAATTTAGAATGTTTGTGTGGTCTATTCCTCCTAGGCCAATGAGCTATTTCTCATTAGCCTGAGACTTACCCAGCGTGTTTCATTAGTTGGATTTTTTTTTTAAGCACAACTGTGTGGGGTGCACTGGAGCTATTCAAGAATTAGAGAACTTATTCTGTCTATCATCATTAGAGAATTTCTCAAATCACTGGGTTGGTGAAAAGCTACCACTTTCCAATCATTAAACAAATATTATGTACCTGTTCTGTGTGAAGAGCTGTGCTGCTGGTGGAATGCAACAAAGAGAATAAGAAACATGACACACTGACATCTGGAGAATAATCTATTGTGGATATAAATATAATATAATAAATATAAATCTATTATGTACATAAATCTATATAAATAATTTATGTGTGATTGTTATGAAGAAACACAAAGTTATTACTCACTGCCTAGGTACTGTGAATGGGAGCAAGATGCTAGAGTATGCATATTATTACAGTATCTGACTTTGGTACCTGGCATATTCTATACACATTTATTTGTTTATTTGAATAGCAAAGGGAGGAGGGTGGGGAGAGGAAATGGGGACAAAAACATGAGAAGAGGTATCAAGGTTTGAGAAGTAATGAACCTATTACCTGGCAAATATAACTGTAACCCCTCTATACATTTACAATTTAAAAAAAGATGGTAGAGTATGTAAAATTCTTCTTACTTGGCCAGTCCTGGGGCTTTAACAAAGCCTGAGCATTGTCAGTGGGCTTTCTCAAGGCTAGAACTCTACCACTTGAGCCACAGTAGCACTTCTGGCTTTATCTGTGTATATGGTACCAAAGAATTGAACCTAGGTCTTTATGCATGCTAGGCAAGCACTCTACCACTGGGCCAAATTCCCAGGCCCTAGAATTCTTCAGATTGGGTAGACAAAAACAACAACAACAACACAAAAACAAAAAGCTTACTTTTTGGGAAAGGACACATCTGTCTGGCTGTGGTCTGTTGATCCATCTATCTATCTATCTGTCTATCTATCTATCTATCTATCTATCTATCTATCTATCTATCTATCTATCTATCTATCTATCTCTGTTGGTGCTAGATCTTGAACTCAATGTATGGGGAGTTTCCCGTTTTCTACAAGGCTCTCACTAAACCACTTGATCCATAGCTGACTTTTCAGCTTTTGCTGGCTAACTGTAGATAAGCCATCAAGAACTGGTCTTTCCAGGGTGGGTTTGAACTGTAATCTTTAGATATTAGCCTCCTGAGAATTTAGGATTATAGGCCTAATCTAACAGTGCGTGACCCCCAAGATACATTTTGATTGAGGTCTTAAAGAAGGAAAAACCCATGTGATGCAAATAAAAAGGAAAAGGCATTTCAGGCAAAACAACAAATCCATTGGAATGGGTGCTAATGTGAAAAAGGGGATAGCAACTCCAGGAACCAAGGGCATGTCACTCTGTGTGAAGCTCCATGAGTCATAAAGAATGTCCTATTAGTCAGATTTATTAATTATATTGATTTTTATTGAACATGATCTGAATCATATTTTCTGGGAAAGAAAAATGACCCCCATCATAGTGTGGCATCGATTCAACCAATAAATAAAGAGATATTTGCATATGTATGTACTACATAGATGAGATATATGTATCTGCCAATGTATAGATTATTTACTTTAAGGGTAACAAATAAAAAAATATTACTTAGTGTCATTTCCAAAAGCTAAAATCTTAGCATTTTTAATGGAAAAGAAATTTTCTTTGTTGTATACAAAGGTTATGAAGGGTTATGGATGGATGCTGGTGGCTTAAACATGCTCTCAGTGTCTTGTTTGATATTACAAAAGTGTTCTCAAGGAGCGTACAGAAAGAAAGAAGTAAGACCTAAATCAGTATTCCCAGGGCAATGAGTGGCCTTTCAAAAATGTTTTCCATGGAGAAGAGACCAGAATCATAACTAGGATCTAAGATTGCAGACGAAAGGGTAATTACCCTCTGAGGAATGCATCTCACATCATTTCTGAAAAAAGGAAAGGCCTCCTGAGAATGCTGCTCTTGATCTTTTGCCCTGTTTCAGAATGCTATGTTCTGTATTTGAAGAACATGGACTGTTGAGTTAGGATTCATTCATTCACTTTCCACCATTGCCTTTTCAGAAGCTTTAGTGATCTGAGGGCAAGTCAATCAATTTTCTTCGAGCCTTAATTTCCTTACCGGAAAGTGAGGAGGGAAATCCCCACCACACATCATCATTTTAAGAATCAAATTATATAATTACCTGAAACTGCTTTGTAAGCAACAAGCCACTGTATCAATTAGATTACCATTAGCACTTTGATTAGCTAATCTCTGTTGCTAATTATGATGCGTCAAATGAACTTTGCTCTAAAGGTTTAAATTCTTACGGACTACATGACTCAGTAATTCTGAATAATAGGCCAAAGAGACTATATCTCTTGTCAATTTGAGAGGTATTGAAACTAGAAAGAAGGAAATCAGAGTCCTCTGAGTACCACTGAGTGGAGACACTCCACTCAGGAGTCTTGTGTTTGCACAGTGAATATGGGCTATGTTTCATGAATGTCTATGGGATAAACACTTGGTTTCCAAGATGGAAAGGCCTGGTGCTACTAGGGCCTTGTGGAAGATCCTTACGCAGTATAGGATGTGTCCACCAAAGGAATTGTGGGATATTGACAAGGTAAGTGGCTTCCTAACTCACAAGATAAGTGGCTTGCTCTACCACACTCGCCATGAGGTGACAATCTTCTCAGAGCCACAGAGACTGAGTCAATCACTCTTGAATTGAAACCTACAGAACTGTGAGCTAACATGCATCTTTCATCTTTATAAGTTAATAACTTCATATTTTTCAAAAATAGTAAATAGAACATCCTTAGGAAAAGTTTCTGTAACTTTCTGATTTTCTTATTTGTAAGTGGAGACTCTCATTTGTATCTTTAAACCTTATGATGATCAAATGCACTGATGAACACCAGTCATAAAATAAGTTCTCAAAACTGATTAGAACTTACGAATTACCATTCCTATACTTTACCATGTACTACATGTCTCCTTTTAAGTTCGGCTGGAAATGTTCATAAAATGTTTTTTGGGAGATTCTTATGTGCTTCTTCAATGAAAAATTCAAGTTTACGCTGGAGTTAGACTCTGAAAAGAGTAGTCTGCTGACTAACTGGGAATGTTAAATCTACTTGGAACTTGCCATAGTAGATGAAAATAATAAAGGCTAAATGCTACATGGTATAATGCTCATATTTATTTGTTTGAAAGACTTGTTAAGAACTTCAATTTTTGTTCATCTAAGATTTCTATCCGGATGCTTGTTATTTCTTTTTTATTTTTTATATATTTTTATTGTAATTAATAGAAGGGTTACATGATATTTACCAGATAGAAGGTGTATTAATTCACATACGTTGATACCCTTTCATATGTTTTGGTCCCCATTTCCCTCCTCCCACCCCCATCCCTCATCTTGTTTTCCCTCCTTCCGTAACAAATTTCAAATAATCGAATACAAATATATCCGATATATCAGGTAACAAAGTGAGATACTGTAACAATATGAGATAACCAAGGGACAGCAAAAGAAATGAGAGATAACATAGTACCTTAAGGACAACAATCATTCATTATATGGCTTTTGTTTCTATATCCTAGAAGTCCTTTCATTTAGCATCATACTATATGTCCTTATGAATCAAGGTTTTACTCTATTGCAAATCTCTGCTTGGAGAGCCCAAGGTTTCTACTGATTATGACAAATGAGGGAAACCATTGAGCCTATGTTCCTCTGAGTCTGGCTTATTTCACTTAATATGATTTTTTCTAAGTCTTTCCATTTCCTAACAAATGGGGCTTTCCTAACAAATGGGGCGATGTCATTCTTTCTGACAGCAGCATAGAATTCCATTGTGTACAAATACCACATCTTGTTGATCCACTCATCAACTGAGGGGCATCTAGGTTGGTTCCATATCTTTGCTATGGTAAATAGTGCTGCAATGAACATTGTTGTGCTAGTGGGATTTAGTATGTCCTTGTTTCTGGATGATTGGGTAAATGCCAAGTAGTGGAATTGCTGGGTCATAGGGGAGTTCTATGTTTAGTCTTTTGAGGAACCTCCATACTGCTTTCCATAGTGGTTGAACGAGTTTGCACTCCTGCCAACAGTGTAGTAGTGATCCCTCCTGGCCACATCCCCTCCAGTATCTGTTGTTATTAATTTTCTTGATCCTGGCCATTCTAACTGGGGTGAGGTCTCAACCCTAGTATTTCTTAGGTAAAAGCTCACAATAGTGAGGAATCTCCCCCCACCTTTTTCTTTTTTTTGGTTTTGTTTGTTTGTTTGTTGTTGTTTTTGCTTGTTTTGTTTTTGTTTTTGTTTTTCATTCTGTATTTGTTGTTGTTGTTGTTTTTGTCTTACTTTGATTCTTCTTTTTTTCTTTCTTTTTAAAATTTTTTATCATTGAAATCTCCTGTATCTACCTCCCTCTTTTCTTGGTATATTCTTCTTATTATCCTTCTTACTTTCATAAGTTTTATCTAATCCTTTCCAAACTTTGTACTCAAATACTCTACCTGCTATCAACTTAGGTCACTTATCCTTACGCTATACCTTTTCTTCATTACTATAATAATCTTACACTCCTATGTTATTCTTTTCGTACCTCCCCTGTTCTCTCTCATACTATTTTTCTATCTCTGGTCCTCTGTTCATCTTTCAACTCTTATAATGCATGGATCTACATTTGATGGTTGTTGAGCAATACTGTATATCTAGGTGTTCAATTATACTCTAGGTCCCGAGGGACTTAAGTACAATAGAGATTGGATTGAGAGGCTTATTTTTTTGGTCATAAATCAGTTATCAGTGCTTATATTAGACTGGTCTGTAAGTGCATAATACCAATCAAAAATTGTGAACATCTAGTGTCTGCCAGCTAAAGAGATCTAGGTTGGTTATATCTGAAAAATTATAATCTTGTTTAGTATTAATCTTGCTCCCATTTTCAAATGGGCAGAACAAGAAACTCAAGAAAAATGTCAAATCAAGGAATAACATCCCCCACCCAATATAAACAGACAATGGAACAGTCACTGGCAAACCTAGAGGAGAGTCTTCCAAGTGCTGTACAAATGCAATTGATAAACATCATTAGTGAAAAGTGTGAAAATATAAAGAAAGAGATAAGGGAGGAAGCCATAGCTAAACAAGAGGAAATCATAAACAAGGTGATATGTGAAAAAGGCTTGTTATTTCATTAGTCAAGTTAAACCATTTTTTTTGGCCTGACTATACTAGTTCCCATACTATTTTTCATCCAAGATGTGTCTGGTATATAGTAAGACATAAGTAAATGTTGTTATCAAATATAGGCTTTATTAGTTTTACAAGTAACTCTTTTTTTAAAAAAAGATCTGTGACTACTAATGTTGCTGAAAGTCATGACAACTTACTAACATTAGTAATGATGTTTTACTGTGTTGATGTAACATTATAGTATGCTCTCATTTAACACTTCTGTTAAATTTTCAAAGCAATTTAATACATAAGCTAATAAGTAGACTGTGAAGGACAGGGCTAGCCACTTCTTCAAAGTCAAGAATACAAAATTCTAGGCTAGGAGCTCTTATGAGCTCATGCCTATAGTTCTAATAATTCAGGAGGCTAGGCAAGCATGGCATTTGAAATCTGATGTAAAAATCAATGTTAATATGTTCTTTATTTAACAAATATAAAAAATAATTTAGGAGTCTGAGATCTGAGATCACAATTTGAAGCCAACCTAGGCAGAAGATTTCAAGAGACTTCTATATCCAATTAACAATCAAAGATCCCTAAGCAGAGCTATGGCTCAAGTGGTAGAATATTAGGACAGTGTCTGGGCCATGCACTAAAGCTCCAGTAACAGAATACACACACACACATACACACACACACACACACACACACACACACACACACACACACACACACTTACACCAATACAAAATTTGACCAAGTACAAGAAACAACCATAGAAATAGCAGTTACACAATTTAAAACCATGACTTTCTAAGTTCACCAGTTTCTAATGGCAGTTTTAGGTTTGGATGATATTAGCTGGATAGAGGTGATTCTCACCTAAGATGATATAATCTCCTGACAGAGACAGAAACTTTTGCTACTTACCTAGAAGTCTGAAACTTTCAATCTTCACTTTTCTTTTATACTTGACTTCAATTGCCACTCAGGAAAAATGGTTATGAATCATCTAATATTTACTGGAATATTTTGACTCTATAGCTCCAAAACTAAACTCATGTAATAAAGTCTCATTGTCACCTTAATTCAACATGTACACATTCTGTATTGCCTCCTCAAACTTCCACTTTTAGCATCCTGCAAAAATGATTTTCCACGGCTAACTAGCTATTTCCAGTAATAAGAAAACATTTGATATTTTGAGGAGGAAATCTATGGAGGTGTTTCAAAAAGTAAATTTTAATATTTCATAGAAATGTCTGGTAGTATTTTCAAACAAATAATACTCCAATAAACATTTATTTAAGAAGATATCCAAGTGAGCTAGTGAGATTATTTTGGGGAAATCATAGAACCAGAGTGTAAAAAATGTTACTTATGGGCCGGGAGTTTGGCCTAGTGGTAGAGTGCTTGCCTAGCATGCATGAAGATCCAGGTTCAATTCCTCGGTACCCCACATACATAGAAAAAAGCCAGAAGTGGTGCTGAGGCTCAAGTAGTAGAGCTCTAGCCTTGAGAAAAGTCCAAGGACAGTGCTCAGGCCCTGAGTTCAAGCCCAAGACTGGCAAAAAAAATGTTACTTATTAAACTCACAAGACCTATATTGATATCTTCAAGAAAAAAAAAAGACAGCTAGACCATCCATCCTAATTTGGTTCTCTAGCAATGTGAATCTTTGGTTGAATCCATAAAGATTTGAATTCTTTATGGATCAGAGCGGATACAAAAATAATAAGCCTATATATCTTACTAATAATGTCTTTAAACAAAACAAAGCCCTCCTATAATTTCATACACCAATTGTGTTTTGGCTCCCTTGTACACTGAGATTAAACCCCTGTTCATCATTAGTACCCTATCATTATCACAACAATTAAATGCTTAAAATAAAATGTATTACTTCGGAGAGCCATCTGTCAAAGTTTTGCTCTGAACATAGCTCCCAGAGGGAATTTAGAGATCTGATCCTGCTCATGCGATGGACGGCTTCATCTCTCCTTCATTCTTAGGGCACCACAGGCCATTTTTCAAGTAAGCAATAATCTACGTGACTAGATCTTTGATCAAAAGATTCTGTCAGAAAGGATGACTGTCATAGGTAGCAGGGAGTAAGTAAAATAAACCCAAGCAGCCATTCTTCTTGGCCCATTTAATCTTTATTAAACGGAGACCAACCTTCATTGTAATCTATTTCCAAAATGATGTCTACTCTCATGATATTAGACAGGATGAAGGTATGAAAGCATGAAAGAACAGATGAAATTGGGGAAATGCAAGAAGCCCTGGAGCAATGGAGGGCACCTGAGGTGAGGTGGGGGAAGATGAGTTTGAAAAGGTCATCAAAAGCCCTGTACAGAATGCAGTAAATGTTCTGGAGGGGAAATCATAGAAGAATTTAGACAGGGCAATAAAGTAACTGCATGTGCATTTTTAAAAGGTTAGTCTAATAGTGATTCAACCGGGATGATATTGCACACAAGTGTTTGTGTATGTGTGTGTATGTGTGTTTGTGCATATAATTGTATATATGCAGAGTATTTATATAATTTTTTTTTAAATTGCAGTATTGTGGCTTGAACATAGGGCTTAGATGCTATTTTTTGGCTTTTGCCACAAGGTACTTGAGTGAGACTTTCAGCTTTTCACTGGTCGTTTGGGTCTAGATGTTTTATAAACTTTTTGGTCTGGACTAGCTATAAGCTGCAAACCTCAGATCTCCTCCTCTTGAATAGTTTAAATTATAGATGTGAGTTACCAGCTCCTGGCAATAAGGTTTTTTGTTTCATTTTCCTTACAGCTTTGTATTATTTTTCTAGCATATAATTAGCATGTGTTGAACTCTATAAGCAAAATATTAGTCAATGAGAACATGTTAGAGAATGAAATGGGACTACTTTACCTTTTTGTATAAGATTTCTTTGTAGTAACTTGAAAATATTACAGGGAGGGATAGGGGAAACAGCAGGGCTCCTTAGTACAGGCTGAAACTTACTAAGTAAACACCCAGAAACACAACAAATCAAAGAAAGACTCGATAAATGAGATTGCATCAAACTGAAGAGTTTCTGCATGGCATAGAACATAGCTAGAAAGAAAAAAATAGAAAGCCCATAGAATGGAAGGAGATCTTTACTAACTATACCTTGCCTAAGATCCTCATATATAAAATATACTTAAAACTCAAAAAATGACTCCCCTAAAAACAAGATCCCCATTAATAAGTGGGCTAAAGACTTAAAGAGGGCCTGTTCCAAAGAAGAAATTAGAAATGGCCAATAGACACATGAAATGTTCAACATATCTGGGCATAAAAGAAATGCAAATGAAGATAATATTGAAATTTTGTCTCATTCCAGTTAGCCTGGCTGATATCAACAAAACGAGCAATAAAAGATGATGGTGTAGATTTGGTCAAAAGAGAATACTACTACACTTTTGGTGGGAATGTAAACTGGCTCAATCACTCTGGAGAGCAGTATGGAGTTTCCTCAAAAGACTACAAACATAGACCTTCTATATGACCCAGCAATCCCACTCCTGCCTATTGACCCAAATGACCACAAACTAGTCCATACAAAAGCTGAAAGCACACCATGTTTATTGCAGCATTATTTACACAGCTCAGATATGGAATGAACCCAGTGGATGAATGGATCAAGAAAACATAGTATACACAGTGGAATCCTTTGCTTCCATCAGAAAGAATAACATTGCTCTATTTGGTTTTTTTTGTTTTTTTTTTTTCAGAATCTTTGTCCCTGACCTTTATATATATATATATATATTATTGTAATTAATAAAAGGGTTACATGATATTTGCCAGATAGAAGGTGCATTAATTCACTTACATTGATACCCTTTCACATGTCTTGGCCATCCCCCTCAACCCCCGTCTTGGTTTTCCCCCCTTCACTATCCAATTTCAAATAACCAAATACAAATAAATCCAATGTGAGATAACAAAGTGAGATACTGTAACAATATGAGATACCCAAGGGACAGCAAAAGAGATGAGAGATAACATAGTAGATTAAGGACAACAATCGTTCCTTATATTTGTTTCAATATCCTGGAGGTCCTTTCAATTAGCTTCATACTATATGACCTTATGTATCAAGATTTTGCTCTATTGCAGATCTCTGCTAGGAGAGCCCAAGGTTTCTACTGATTATGACAAATGAGGAAAACCATTGAGCCTAAGTTCCTTTGAGTCTGGCTTACTTCACTTAATAGGATTTTTTCTAAGTCTTTCCATTTCCTAACAAATGGGGTGATGTCGTTTTTTCTGACAGCAGCATAGAATTCCATTGTGTACAAATACCACAACTTGTTGATCCACTCATCAACTGAGGGACATCTAGGTTGGTTCCATATCTTTGCTATGGTGAATAATGCTGCAATGAACATTGTTGTGCTAGTGGATTTAGTATGTCCTTGTTTCTGGATGGTTGGGTAAATGCCAAGTAGTGGAATTGCTGGGTCATAGGGGAGCTCTATGTTTAGCCTTTTCAGGCACTGCCATACTGCTTTCCATAGTGGTTGAATGAGTTTGCACTCCCACCAACAGTGTAGTAGTGATCCCTCCTGGCCACATCCCCTCCAGCATCTGTTATTATTCGTTTTCCTGATCCTGGCCATTCTAACTGGAGTGAGGTGGAATCTTAGAGTTGTTTTGATTTGCATTTCTTTTATGACCAGAGATGTTGAGCATTTCTTCATGTGTCTATAGGCCATTTTTGTTTCTTCTTCAGAGAAGACTCTCTTTAAGTCTTTGGCCCATCTTTTAATGGGATGGTTGTTACTTTGGAGATTAGTTTTGGAGTGATTCAATTTTTTGAGTTGTTGATATATTTTAGATATGAGGCTTTTGTCCGTTGTTTGGTTGGTGAAGATCTTCTCCCACTCTGTAGGCTTCCTAATTAATTTACTAGCTATGTCCTTTGCCATACAAAAGGTCCGCAGTTTAATGCAGTCCCACTTATCTAACCTTTCTCTGATTTGTTGTGATTCTTGGTCCTTATTAAGAAAGTTTCGACCTGTGTCAAGGAGGCCTAGTGTATCTCCTATTCCTTCCTGTAAAGTTTTAAGTGTGTCAGCTTTTACCTCGAGGTCTTTGATCCCAAAAAATACCAACTCCTCTGGGACACAGCAAAGGCAGTTCTCAGAGGAAAATTTATAGCGCTGAGTGCCTACAACAAGTTGGAAAAATCACAAGCCAACAAGTAAATGTCTCACCTTAAGCTCCTGGAAAAAGAGCAACAAACCAACCCTAATCCCAGTAGAAGAAAGCAAATTATTAAAATCAAAGCAGAATTAAATGATTTGGAATCCAAAAAAACTATAGAAAGAATCAACAAAACAAGGAGTTGGTTCTTTGAAAGAATTAACAAAATTGACAAACCCTTAGCAAATTTTACCAAAAAAAAGAAGAGAGCATATTGAAATAAACAAAATCACAGACGAAAATGGTAAAATCACGACAGAAAGTACCAAGATCCAGAATATCATGAGGGAATACTTCTCAAACCTTTATGCCAACAAATTTGAGAATCTAGAAGAAATTGATGAATTCCTAGCCAATATTAACATACCCACACTGAATCAAGAAGAACTAACCCAACTAAACAGGCCTATTTCAAGCTCTGAAATAGAAATGGCAATTAGAGAACTTCCAGCTAAGAAAAGCCCAGGGCCAGATGGATTCACAGCTGAATTCTATAAGGTCTTCAAAGCAGAGCTCACACCAATACTCCTCAAGCTCTTCAACGAAATTGAAAATGAAGGTTCCTTACCAAACTCATTCTATGAAGCCAGTATAACCCTCATCCCCAAACCAGACAGAGATTCATCAAAGAAAGAGAACTATAGACCTATTTCTTTGATGAACATCGATGCAAAACTTCTGAACAAAATACTGGCCAACTGTCCACAACAACTCATCAAAAAAAATTATACACTATGATCAAACTGGATTCATCACAGGGAGACAAAGCTGGTTCAACATATGCAAATCAATTAATATAATTCAACACATCAACAGGAGCAAGGACAAAAATCACATGATTGTCTCAATAGACGCGGAAAAGGCATTTGACAATATCCAATACCCCTTTATGTTAAAAGCTCTGGAGAAACTAGGAATCCATGGAACATTCCTCAATATAATAAAGGTTGTGTATGAGAAACCCACTGCTAGTATTACACTTAATGGTGAAAATCTAAAGCCATTCCCTCTAAAATCAGGAAGGAGACAAAGATGCCCACTCTCTCCACTCCTCTTTAACATAGTATTAGAATTCCTAGCAGTGCAATAAGGCAAGAAGCAAGCATAAAGGGGATCCAAGTAGGGAAAGAGGAAGTAAAACTATCCCTCTTTGCAGATGACATGATTCTGTATTTAAAGAATCCTATAGACTCTACTCCCAAGCTCCTTGAGCTGATTCAAAACTTTGGAAGGGTAGCAGTACCAAGACATGTGAAAGGGTATCAATGTATGTGAATTAATGCACCTTCTATCTGGCAAATATCATGTAACCCTTTTACTAATTACAATAAAAAAAATTAAAAAAAAAACCCAGGACTGGCAAAAAAAAAAAAAAGCCAGCCAGAAAGAAAAATTCTAAAAAAAAAAAATTAACCCTCAAAAATCAACTCCCTTCCTATACGCCAACAGTGAGAGGAACGAGACAAAAATCAGGAAAGTAACTCCTTTCACAATAGTCTCAAAGAAAATAAAGTACCTAGGAATTACCTTAACTAAGAATGTAAAGGACCTTTTTGATGAAAACTTTAAAACCTTAAAAAAGGAAATTAAAGCAGAACTAAGGAAATGGAAAAACTTCCCATGCTCCTGGATTGGAAGAATCAACATTGTGAAAATGACAATCTTGCCAAGGGCTATCTACAAATTCAATGCAATACCCATCAATATCCCAATGCCATTCTTTAAAGAAATAGAAGAGGCAATTCAAAATTTCATATGGAATAATAAAAGACCCCGTATAGCAAAAACACTTCTTAGCAGAAAGAACAGCGCTGGAGGAATTTCAATTGCAAACTTTAGACTCTATTACAGGGCTATAATTCTCAAAACAGCTTGGTACTGGCACAAGAACAGGCATGAAGAGCAATGGAATAGAACTGAGGACCCAGATATTAAACCACAGACCTATGGCCACCTAATCTTTGACAAGGGAGCCAAAAAAAATAGAATGGTAGAAAGATAGCCTCTTCAACAAGTTGTGCTGGCAGAACTGGTTAAGCACCTGCAGAAAACTAAAGTTGGATCCTTCTTTGTCACCCTGCACTAGAATTAACTCCAAATGGAACATTGCTCTATTTGTAAGGAAATGGAAAGATTTGGGAAAAAATTATATGAAGACAGATAAGCCAGACCTAAAGAAACATAGGCTACATAGTTTCCCTCATTTGTACTAACTAAATATGGCTAGGATAATCTTAGGAGAGCATCACAATGGCTTGATAGTGATGTGGATAAGACCATAAATAATGAGGCTCATTAAAATGAACTCCAAGAAATGGAAGCAAAAGTTTTAGTATATTGTACTGTTTTCAGATATTTCTTTTTTCTTTCTCCCTCCCCTCCTTTGATGTATTCCCTGTGGTCACTGTTTTTGATTTCTGTACTCTTAGTCTTATTTGTAAGTTTATGTGATTTGGGGAATGGAAGGGGAAACATAGAAACAGTAGGACAAAGTGTTAACCAATTCAGCATCGTTATTCACTAAACACCATGTTGGAAATGAATTTTACAACTTGGGGGGGGGTTGGGTAAGGAAGGGAAAAAGTAGGAGAAAATATACCCATTATGTGGCTTATATAACTATAACCCTTTGTATATCCCCCTTTACAGTAAAATTTAAATAACAAAGTAAAATTATGGGCTGGGAGTACAGCCTAGTAGTAGAGTGCTCACCTAACATGCATGAAGCCTCGGGTTCGATTTCTCAGTATTGCATACTCAGAAAAGACTGTAAGTGATGTAAGCGGTGGGTGCTAGTCTTTAGCAAAAAGTGTCTAAGAACAGTGCCCAGGCACTGAGTTCAAGCCCCAGGACTGGCAAAAATAAAAATAAAAATAACTTTTAGCTTAAAAATTGGTTTATATGTGATTTTTGTACTATTACCTTTTATGGTAACTGAAATAATATGTAATTGTGGAGGAAATAATTTAAACATGTAATTTTAAGGTAGTTGATTTAAATTTGATGCATAGTAATTTTACACATGGGGTTCAGTGTTAATATTTCAGTTCATATATATATATATAATTTGTCATGATCAGATCAGAATAAATGTCCTGTGTATGATTTGAAACATATGCCATTTATTTCTGCAGGGAACATTGAAAAAAATTTCACTATCTTGTCAACTACAGCAATTGTCTTGTACTATAGAAAAGTAATAGTTATTTTTTCTTATCTTGCTCCAACCCTGTTCCCAGTGCAGTCTTGTCAATCTCTGCTTCCCTTATATCTTTCCCAGGATCTGGATAATTTTGCATTGCTAATATTTTGAAGTATGTTTCTATATATTTCTGTAGACTGTCCATGTTTTTATGTGGCTCACTTTCCCTATATTCACAGGAATTCTCTGAAAAGCTGAAGTCCCCAAATGACTGTTGTACATCCTATGCAAAGGAACTTTGAGATACACTTTCAAATATGCATTTTGTTAAGAAAAGAGCCATGAGTATGAGCCATACATTTCAAAGTTTTGGATGGATGGAGGGGGTAGAAGTAAAATCCAAATAGATATTTATCCCTTTTAGTCTAATTTCAAGATAATATGTGCTGAGCATAGAAAGTCTGGAAAATAAAGAATAAAGAATGAAGATGTACATGTCATATAATTTTATTGCAGTTTAAGTACATTGCTATCCAATATTTCTCCATGTCTATAAATATGTATGTCTTTTATTTTATAATGTTCTTTACTTTTTAATAACTCTATAACATTCCAACATTTAAGGTATATAAATTTTCTCCATCAAACTTTATCTCTCTTTCTCTTCATTATTCAATTTCTTTAAACTCAAATTGCCTCAACTGAATATCATCCACCTTCTTTTATGAGCAACTCTATCATTCTTTCTTTTCCAACTTCATGACCTTTTGCTATGTGAATTATCTAAGGCTGCCCTTTAAGCACCATTCTTCCTTGGACAAAGCACAGAGAGAAGTCAAAAAAGAAATCAAGTCTTATTTAGCACAATGCAAAACTCTGAATGATTATGGAAATGAGTACTTATATTTAATGCATCACACAGTCAGATGTGTGTATACATTATAATGACACCAAAATAGAGGTCTTAAATGAGTTCAATAACCCCAGCCAGGATTTATGCATTCCCTGGGTTATGAAAGAAATAGGAGATTATATTGCCAAACCACTGATCTTTGAAGAATAATAGGAAGTGAGAGGAGGACAGGGGGCCTGAAAACTGAAGAAAATCATGTTCCCATTTTCAAAAAGATGAGGAGTTCTATTTCTTAAACAATGCGCTGTGCACATGACATTAATACCCCACCAAGCTGACATTTTTGTTAGATTGGCTGCTTATTTTCCATTCTTGCTTCCTAAGGTGATTTTCTTTGAGGTTGGTCCTCTTTGTGAATCTTAGGACACAGTTTGATGGTTAGCGTAGCCTTAACCCTATCTCCTCCTTAGGGAACTCTAAGTAACCTAAGATTATTAACATATTTAGGAATCTAACAAAGGGGATGGAAAAGCCCACCCTAAAATTGCTTTTTGTTTTTTGTTTTTGTTTTTAGTGCTGACTTGCAAATAATTGGTTTCTAGTAATATAAATGACATATACTTATTTTTTTGTTTTTTATCTATTTTTTCTTTTTATTGTAATTAATAGAAGGGTTACATTATATTCACCGGATAGAAGGTGCATTATTTCACAAACATTGATACCCTTTCTCATGACATGTTCCCCATTTCCCTCCCCCCTACTCACCTTGATTTCCCCCCTTCGCTATCCAATTTAAAGTAACCAATTAAGCACTTATAAAATATATCAGATAACAAGGTGAAATATGGTAACATTATGAGATAATCAAGGGATAGCAAAAGAGATGAGAGATACCATAGTACATTAAGGACAACAATCATTCATTATATGGCTTTTGTTTCCTTATGCTGGAGCTCCTTACATTTAGTGTCATACTATTTGGCCTTATTTCTCTAGATTTTGTTCTATTGTAAATCATTTTCAAAACTTTCTGGAACTCATGTACTTGAGGATATGTTAGAATATTTTATCTTCTCCCAATGGTAAACCTGACCTGTACCATTTAAATTTCAGTAAAAATCAGTATCCAGACATTCTTTTCTACTCGCAAAAACTTTAACCTGTGTAAATTTTCATCTCCTAAATCCTATATGCCTGTTAGCTAGGAATCATTCTCAAACTTACTGCATTAAACATATCTGTAGTTTCCACTGTCCATTCTCTCTGCCAAAATTTTGACTCATTTGCTTGGGTTGGGGTCCAGGAATATATATTTTATCAGAATCTTCACATGACTGTGCTAGAAGCCACATATGGACCATATTGTGATATCATGTATGTTAATGTATATCCTTAATATTAGGAAAATGTTTAATACATACAAAGTGATTGAAAGGTGGGAAACACAAATGCATCCTTATTCAATAAGCTTAGAAATGTCACTAATTTGTTTCCGACCCACATTAAATCAGCCATCCTTTAATCTACTCAGAATTAATCTATGGTATTATTTTTAATATAATTTCTTAATGAAGTCTACATATGTTTTGTTATATAAAATTCTCTGTTTTAACCATGAGACAAAAATCTCCACAAAACTTAAAAGACCCAATAAGTTATCCCCTACTATCCTTTTCAAAAAAGCATATTCCTTAACACTTTTTTTTAAAAAATATGAGATGTTTGGTCTTTATTTATTTACTTATTTTGCCAGTCCTGGACTTGAGCTCAGGACCTGAGCACTGTCCTTGGACTTTCTCAAGGCTACAGCTTGAGCCTCAGTGCCACTTCTGGCTTTTTTCTTAGCTTTTTTTTTTACTATCAGTTTCCATATTTCCATGGGAGCTCATTCTGCAATGAACAACAAGTTTACATGTTCTTTCCTTATGTATAAGAGTGTGCCAGTGCCAGTCCTGAGGCTTGAACTCAGGGCCTAGGTATTGTCCCTGAGCTTTTTGTGCTCAAAGCTAGTATTCTATCTTGAAGCTAAAGTTCTAGTTCTTAATTTTTGGGGGTGGCTAATTGGAGATAATAGACTCATGGATTTTCCTTCTCTGTGGTTGAGCTTAGGACATCAATCCTCAGATTTTAGGCTAGATCCTAGCTGTCTTTTCCTTTCCAGTGATGTTCATTTTCTGTAGTAAAGCCAACTTAGATAACATTCTCTTTGGTGTCCAGACAATTGGTATATGATCCCTCTTTAGAATTCTTTACCCTGTTACTTTTAAAAACTAGATTTATTGATTTGATATATTGGTAGATACATAGCATCTGTCTACCAAGACCCAGTTAATGGAACCTTCTCAGGTTCCTCTTCCCAAGTAAAATTATTTGCCTCATCCTGTTCAACATTTAAGCCCTTTCTCTTAACAGTTTATAGCATTGGTAAGTTGTTTGTTTATTTTTGCCCATCCTGGGGCTTGAACCCAGGGCCTGAGCACTATCCTTGGGCTTTCTCAAGGCTAGAGCTCTACCACTTGAGCCACAGCACCACTTTCAGCTTTTTCTATGTATATGATACCAAAGAATTGAACCCGGGTCTTCATGCATCCTAGGCAAGTACTCTAACACTAGGCTAAACTCCTGGCCCAGCACTGGCAATTTGTATATCATTATTTCTATTTGTACATGCTGAATTTGCACTTGAATTTCTCAAGATTCACTAAACATTTTGGTGGTAGTAAAAAAAACATTAAAATTTATGAATCAGAATAATTATTGGCAACTTCTACTCTAAGGTTCCCTCTAGGGAACATTAGTGATACATTTGTGAGACGTTAGTATCATGTGGTTTTGGAAAAACTGATCTTGTATGGAAAGCCTCCTACCAAAAGAGAAGAGGCTGAGAACAAAGAGGGCACAGAACAAATTAGAATTTTGAAAAGTGCAATTTACTAGAAAACTGTGAAGAGAGATGTGTCTTGGGGCTGTGAGACAAGCAGATTTTCACACACTAGGACAGAAGGAGATGATTTTCGTAATAAACTAAACAAAAGTAGCCTTTGGACAATCAAAATACACTCGAGCATTCCCTAAAACAGTATCTCCATCCATGGGCGGTTGAGTATCAATGCTGAGACGCCAGATTGGGATGATTATTATACCAAGTGTGTATTTTTCCAGGAGAGGGAAGGTCCCAACCATTTTCCATATTCTCTGACAACCTTAATGAATTAATTAATGAAACCAGTAGCTGATCATAGTTAATAGGATTGATCCTTAATGTGATCATAAATGAAGCACAAAATGTTATTATCTTTGCAGGTTAAGATAAGGCATTCTTATACTTCTGAATACAAAACAGTTTACTTTTTTCTATGGCATCTTACTTGAGTATTTTCTTTAAAAAAAAAATAGCTACAAGAGCTACAAAATCAGCTGAACAAAAGATCGTCTTGTTTATACCCAACATTAAAGTTTTCTTCAAGTAACTTTTATCTTCATCCTTTTCTTTTTGTTTTTGTTTTGTGGGTTATGGGGCTTGAACTCTGTGCCTGGGCCCTGTCCCTGAGCTCTTCAGCTAAAGGCTACTGCCCTACCCCTGGACACAAAGTACCACTTCCAGTTTTGTTCTGGTTAATTGGAGATAAGAGTCTCCCTGACTTTTGTGCTGTGCTGGGTTGGCTTTGAATCAGGATCCTCAGATCTCAGCCTACTGAGTAGCTAGAATTACAGGGGTGAGCCATCACACCTGGCTCCCTTTGGTATTTTTTTTTAAATAAACAAAAGATTATAGCTTTTCTCGGGAAGTGGTACTAAGGCTCAAGGGTAGGGTGGTAGCCTTGAGCTGAAGAGCTCAGGGATAGTGCCCAGGCCTAGAGTTCAAGCCTCAGGACTGAAAAAAAAAAGAATTATAGCTCTCATAGTCTATAGTTTTTATAATGGGGAAAAAGATTTAGTTGCAAATTTGTCTGGAAGCATTATTCAGGCTTTCATTTAGACAA